>NW_017307391.1:147466-244885 GCF_000935625.1 Nanorana parkeri | reverse complement strand
ATTAAATGATCTGTATGTAGCCCTGTACTATGGATCATTTAACCCATTCATGTTAGCAGAGGATCATTGTAAATGTATTGTTGCAGGCACTCTATATGTACATGTACTATATACTACATATAGAATGCACTGAACAATACATTTACAATTATCCTCTGCTAATATGAATTGGTTAAATGATCCGTAGTACATGATATGTAGCCCTGTACCCCCTTTTCCACTTACAGAGCTAGGTTATTGTTTTTCTTTGAAATAAATATTCATGTAATTTTATTGGTATATATCTTCATTTTGTACATTTACCAGTAGCTGCCTAATTTCCCACCCTAGGCTTATACTCGAGTCAATATTTTTCCCCAGTTCTTTGTGGTAAAATTAGGTACCTCGGCTTATATTCGGGTCGGCTTATACTCGAGTATATACGGTATGTGTGTTTGATATGTATGATGTGTTTTATGAGTTTTTGGTGTTGTTGGTGTATTTTTTTTGTGTGTGGTATGTGTGTGTTTATGAATGTATGTATGTATGTATGTATGTATGTATGTATGTATGTATGATTAGTGTGTGATTATATGTGTTTGTATCTGTGAGTGTATAAATGTTTGAATATGTGTGTTTCCCTGTTTTGCCTAAGGCAGTGATGCTGAACGTATTTTATACCCCGGTGCCCAAACTAAGACACAATACCAAATTTATTTTCAGTTTTGGCACTTTGAGATTAATAAATTGATTTTGCATTGAAGTTTGGGCACTCAGGTTCAAAAACATTAGCCATCACTGGTAATATATCTCTTCACTCCTTGTCTCACCCCCAGTCTCATCACGCATCACTAGTTTGCTAACTGATATGTCCTCAAACACAGTCTCAGCTCATAAAATTTTACCTGCCCCCCCATGTCCCCTCCCCCAACTTCTCCATTTAGCTCAATAGCACCACTATATGTAAATAAGTAAAGGCCCTTGTGACAGGTTGCAAGGTTCAGCTGGCATCAACTAAAGGTATACCCCAAGTTGATGGTGGCTATCAGATTTTCAGTGATTACTTCATGTGATTTTGAGGCTTCACATATTTGTTATTTATTTACTTGACCCAACCTTGTCTTTCATATTTTACCCAAAAATGGGTATTATATTGTTTTTGTGTGCACTAAAATTAATTTTAATGCATTTTTTACTGAAAATGTAGGTTTGATAAATAAAATGGCAACTGCCAACATTTTATTCTCCAGGGTCGCAATTTTAACATGCATGCTTTCATGCTTTCAAAAAAAAAGAAAAAATTCAAACAGTTCTGGCAGCTAAAAAATAAATTCAAACAGCTCTGGCAGCTAAAGGGTTACAAATTAACCTCCATCCCATTA
Organism: Nanorana parkeri; assembly: GCF_000935625.1. Classification (NCBI taxonomy): domain Eukaryota; kingdom Metazoa; phylum Chordata; class Amphibia; order Anura; family Dicroglossidae; genus Nanorana; species Nanorana parkeri. The sequence continues at coordinate 243,524 of NW_017307391.1, read as the reverse complement.
CATATACGTTTCTACACATAGAATATAGGCAGAGAGCCGACAATTTGTCTACCAACAAAAAAAACTAATTCTTTTTTTCAGAACCTCAGAGAGTTCTTTGCCATGAGGTGCCATGTTGAACTTCCAGTGACCAGTATGAGAGAGTGAGAGCGATAACACCAAATTTAACACACCTGCTTCCCATTCACACCTGAGACCTTGTAACACTAACGAGTCACATGACACCGGGAAGGAAAAATGGCTAATTGTGCCACTTTACAGATCACTGGTTCGGCCTCATCTGGAGTATGTGGTCCAGTTTTGGACACGAGTCCACAGAAAGGATGTCCTTGAGCTGGAAAGGAGGGCAACCAAACTCATTAAGGGGATGGAGGACCAGAGCTATGAGACAAGGCTACTAAATTTAAATATGTTCTCGTTGGAAGTAAGGAGATTAAGGGGGGATATGATTTTCATGTACAAAATGTTCAATGATGATAGCAACATCAGCAACAAACTGTTTACGATTAACTCCATAACAAAGACTAGAGGCCACCACCTAAAACTATTGGAGAAAAAATGTCAGCACAAGGGGAGAAGGGGGTTCTTCTCAGTTAGAGCGGTTAGGGTCTGGAACTCGCTGCCACAGGCAGTGATTTCAGCTAAGAGTGTGGAATAGTTCAAGAAGCTTTTGGAAGATTTCCTTAGGGATTGTAATATACAGGGGTACAGGTACTCTTAAAAATGAAGTCACACATGGAACAATACATACGCAGACATCAGTAGAACCATATACATACACACAATGGGTTGGACTTGATGGACTTATGTCTTTATTCAACCTCAAATACTATGTAACTATGCAATTTGGACATTTTCACTTAGTGGTGTACTTACTTTTGTTGCAGGAGGTTTAGACATTAATGGCTGTGTGTTGAGTTACTTTGAGGGGACAGCAAATGTACACTGATATACAAGCTGTGCACTCACTACTTTACATTGTAGCAAAGTGTCATTTCTTCTGTGTCGTTACATGAAATGATATAATAAAATATTTACAAAAATGTGAGGGGTGTACTCACTTCTGTGAGATACTGTATATAACAGGGAGAAAACAATGGAGCAGGCATAAGGAAAGAAAAGGAGAGAGAAGAATGGAGTTGGAGGAGACACCAATGTATGTTCCACGCATAAGGCATTTTTAAGAGACTGGTTTCTTCCTCGCTGTAGTTTCATAGCTCATTGGAGAACAATATTGTTTTAGTCAGGAGAAAGGGTAGATGATAGCCCAAGGAGGAGGGCAGAGTGCTTTTACAGATGGAGAATCAACAGTTGCTTGCTTGTGGGGAACCCAAGCCCATTATGTGAGACAGATAGATATAGTATTTCCTAGTTCTGGAGGGACATGCTGTCATGTACCTGTCTGAGCAGCACCTGGTCGGGGTTTGAACCTGGGTGTCTGGCGCAGAAGTGCACAGACCTAGCCATTCAACCACTGGAAGGACTTGGTTCCTGCTGCAGGTTTTTTGTACTCAGCAACTTTGGCTCCACCTGCTGATCAGCTGTAGAAGATCTTCAATTAACTCAGACTTTAAATACTGGACACTTCCTGTGCTCTGAGCCCGTTGATTTGGGTTAGTTTCCTGTGTGAGCGACCTCTGTGTTGTATGCTGGATTTACACCTTGACTCTTGCCTGTTTCCTGACTATTCTTCTGCCTGCCGATTTTGTACTGTGCTGCCCGTTCATGTCAAGACCTCTGCCCGCTCCCCAACTATTCTCCTGGATCCCGACTTTGTATCTCACTGCCAGACTGTTGCCGACCCTGCCTGCCTGACCACATCTTCCCCTTATCCTCAGCCAAAGATCCACTTTGCCTACTACAGGTGCGTTTCACATGCCACTGCTGGCGGTGTTACCCAGGGTCAACTTGGATTCTCCAAGACAGAGAGGGAGATATAGGCTGTTTCCAGCTCCCTGTTGACACCAAGTACTTCAGAACAAGTAGAAGTGCAGTATGTGGTTTAGCATTGTCCTGCAGAAAAAACATGTTGTTTAACCATTTGCTGCCTGGAGCAATTTCTTACATTTGCACACACTCATGATAAAAGCTGAATTTTTGGCTGGAAAACAGCTTCAGACTCCCAAACAATTATATATTTTCTGAAAGCAGAATAAAAAGTTGCTAGTTGCAATTTTTTATGTTGCACGGTATTTGTGCAAATGTTTATCAAACAACTATAGGATAACATACACTAAAAGGAAATTTAGTGCACAGAAACAGAATATAATACCCAATTTTTTGGTAAAATCTAAAAGATGTGGTCACGCTGGGTAAATAGATACCAAACATGTCAAGCCATTGTGTACATCTGTGAAACTGCAAAAAACGACAATAACCAAAATTTCTCATAGGCAACGCTTTTACTGCTCATCAGTTTAGTGTTAATGGGATTGATGGGCATAGAATTATTGCTCTCACTCCAACACTCACGGCGATATGTAACATGTGCGGCACAATTTTTGTTTTTGCACATAGGCGCATCCGACGATTGTTTGCGTTGTATTTGCGTGGGGGACAGGGGACTTTTCTTTGCATTTTATATTTTTTATCTGTTACTTTGATTTTTACATTTTTATTTTTTTTACACTCAACTTTATTGCTATCACATAGGGCACTAACAAGCCCCCTATGTAATAGGACCTGTGACAGGTCCTCTTTATGTAGTCAAGAACCAGCTGCACTCCTTACCGGAATAGTAGTAAACCTGCGAAGCAGGTGGGTGCTTGTAGTGACCACGGACGGCCCCGTGAACAATGCAGATCTAGAAAGGATTGTCACCAGCACACCAAAAGTTTTGAAGCAAAAAGGCCTTTATTGACAAATCGCCATCCAATACAAGCGCTTTCGGGGTCTCAGCAGTACCCCTTCATCAGGCTCAGAATGACACAGTAAAGCAAACCATCACCTTTAAATAGACATACCAGTGCATATTAAAAACAGACCACTCCCACCAGTTGCACCTGGGAAACCGTATATTCCCGCCATTCTGCACTCAAATGAGGCTCACCTGTAATCCCCTAATGTACACAGCGAGTTGTAATGATATAGCCGTTAGCTGGAAGTAACATCAGCTGGTTGCCTAGAGTACAGGACGCTGGCATGCACAGTGGACAAGTAGCGAACTGCAGTCATAAGTACAATCTGACAGTGCAGGCAAAATACATTCCCCATTAAGAATCCACATTAGGATAAGATTATGCTGACATTGGTGGTGCGCATATAAGCCCACAGGAGTAATCATGTGAAGCATATTCATATAGGGACACATCATTTAACGTTGTATTGATATATTGTAGCACCCTCTAAAATGTCGCTATTCAATTTAGAGATACCTGGACTGTAACCAGTCTAGATACTGATCATGCAGAGCTCTGCATTCTATAGGTGTCCCTGAATCTGCTGGATTGATTGCTCCTCCTGTTGCTGAGGAAAAGGGAGCCTTGGCATACAGTGAGGAAGGATCCATCCTCAGGTTATGACCATGCACCTGACCCTAGCCACTTCCTGAGTAGGATGACTCAGAGGCATGGTTGAGGGCATGTAATAAAAGGTCTGGGGACACTGTCCAGGGGTCTCTTCTTCCCCCTAGGGGCCTCGCCCTAGGAGGTCTGTATGATGCAGGAAAACTGGCCTGGGCCTCAGCACATGGCAGGTGCTGAGGGGCCTAGGATACACTGATACTTTGCTGGCCCACACACGTGGCAGGTGTTGGGTGCCTTGTTCTGAGAAGATATTACCACTAGACTGGAGTGCTCCTTGGCAGTTGCAGATGCTGAGGGCACAGAGATTCCAGATCCTTAAGAGGAAAACACCTGATGGAAGCTGGGTCGGAGGGAGAGTCTGCTTGTTGAAGGGTACCGCAGAGGAGCTGGTGCGAGCGTCCATCTGGGTGTCACGCCTGTCAGTGATGTGGGGTTTGTGGATCGCAACTGCGGAGAGTTCTCAGGCGGGAACCCTGGTTTCACTCTCAGTCTTAAGGGAGAGTTAGGGTTACAAGCATCACAGCCTCAAAATAACAAATAAGTGGTTCAGAGGGGGTTATTCCTTCATAAGCCCTCCCCGTAATCACCAGAAGTGAATTTAGGAGTTTACTGAGTACAGGTCAGGATGAGAGCACCAAAAGCAATACAGGCTATAAATGAGGCTCCAGCTAGAAGTAAAGCATTATATGCAAGTCCACAATGGCATTCAGTATCTATGGCAGGTGTGCAGATGTAGAGAGTACTTGCGGTTGTGGTGGAGCAGTAGATGGAAGGAGCTGGGGGTCCTTTGGGAGTCCGGTCCATAGGTGTGTGGCTGGTAGGCACAGGCTGGTGGTTATGGAGGGTCCCAGGAGACAGCAGGCATTCTGGCTCAATAGTGGAACGCCATGCTGTCTCGTCTGGGCGTTTATATAGGGCTATGGAGAGGGGGAGGAGCCGCGGGACGCAACGGCGCACTTCCGCGTTCCACGGTGGAACGCACCCGGCCCGCAATCAGGGTACCTACGGTGAAACCCCTAATCAGACAGGGGGCATGGACGTCCGTGGAGTCCTCCCAGGAGTCATCCAAAGGTCCGTAGCCCCGCCAGCGTATCAAGTATTGGAGGGCAGAACCCCGTTTCCTGGAGTCGAGGATCCTCTCGACCTCGTACTCGACCTCCCCTTGTACCTCTACCGGAGGAGCCGGGAGTGGTCTCCTGTCGGGAAACGGGCTAGGCCTGAAGGGTTTAAGGAGCGAAACGTGGAATGAGGGGTGTATCTTCCAGTCCGGAGGTAGCACCAGTTTAACAGCATTAGGATTGATCATCTTTGCGATTGGAAAGGGCCCAATGAACTGCCGGCCCAGTTTCCGTGAAGGAACCTTAAGTCGCAAGTTGCGGGTGGAAAGCCAGACCATGTCCCCCGCGCTGTACGAAGGAGGGGCCATCCTGCGGGAATCATAATAGCGCTTCTGCTTCTCTTGTGCTGCTTCCAAGTTGGAGCGAAGAATTCCCGACGTCTTCTTCAGAGTGGAGAAGTAGTCTTCCAATGCGGGGACGTTGTTAGGGAGAAAGGAAGCAGGCAAACTGTTATGGTGGAATTCCGTAGTTCGCATAGAATGGAGAAACTTGGGTAGAAGCACTGGTGGCGTTGTTGTACGCGAATTCAGCGAGAGGCAGTAAGTAGGACCAGTCGTCATGGAGATGGGTGCAGTAGCAGCGGAGGTACTGCTCAAGTGACTGATTAACGCGTTCCGTTTGCCCGCTAGTTTGCGGGTGATAGGCAGTGGACATGCGATGGTCGATTTGTAATGCTTCGCAGAGGGCCTTCCAGAACCTGGAAACAAACTGACTCCCCCTGTCCAAGATGATCCTAGAAGGCAAGCCATGGAGCTTGATAATCTGGCCCACGAAGGCGTGTGCAGTCTCTTTCGATGTTGGCAATTTTTTCAGGGAGGTAAAGTGAGCCATCTTTGTTAACATGTCGACTGTGACCATGATGGTGTTGACCCCTTCTGACCTATGGAGGTTGACTATGAAGTCCAGTGATACGGCCTCCCAGGGTCTGTTGAGTATAGGTAGAGAGGCAAGCAAGGCATATGGAGGTCTTCTGGAATGTTTGTTGATAGCGCAAGTCTCACAGGTGAGTACGTAGTGCTTTATGGTTTTAGCCATTCCTGGCCACCAGTAGTTCCTTTTGACCAGGTCAAGAGTCTTTGAGACTCCGGGGTGACCCGCCAAGGGGCAGTCATGGAGTTGCTTAATGACTACGAGTTGCAATGTGGGAGGTACGTAGAACTTGTTGTCGTAGAGGTATAAGCCCTCGGAATCCCTTTTAAGACCAGCGGGATGAGAGGATGCATCCTGAGAGGTGCTCTGTAGGAGTAATTGTTTGAAGCAAGTGGTCGACCTAATGAACCGGTTCGAGGGAATGATGGAGAGAGGAGGGATGTCAGCGGTGTCATCTTCGTTCATGTGGGATAAGGAGTCGGCCTTCCTATTCTGTGGACCTGCACGGTATGAGATGTGAAAGTCGAACCGCTCGAAGAACAGACTCCATCGAACCTGGCGGGCAGACAGGGTTTTGCAGGCCTTCAAGTATTGCAGGTTGCGGTGATCTGTGAAGATGGTGATGGGGTATAGGGTACCCTCCAAGAGGTGCCTCCAGTTAGCCAACGCATCCCTGATAGCGAGTAGTTCTTTCTCGCCAATGGGGTAGTTTTTCTCTGCTAGTGTAAGCGTCCTGGAGAAAAAGGCAACGGGGTGCAACGGTTCAGATGAGGAAGCCCGTTGGGAGAGTACCGCCCCTAAGGCAAAGTGTGAGGCGTCTACTTCTAGCACGAAGTGACAGTCCGGGTTAGGCAGTTGGAGGATCGGCGCCGAGGTGTATCTCTCCTTTAGGGCGTCAAAGGACAGTTGGGCTTCCCTTGACCAGGCAAAGGGGATCTTCGTGCTTGTTAGACTCGTCAGTGGTTTCACAATCGCCGGGAAGTTCTTGATGAATTTGCGATAATAGTTCGAGAACCCAAGGAATCTCTGTAGGGCCTTCCTGGAACGGGGGACCGGCCAGGTCCGGATGCAGTCAACCTTCGACTGGTCCATCAGGATTCCCTCAGGTGTGATCCTGTAGCCAAGGAAGGATATGGATGGTTGCCCGAAAACACACTTCTCCAGCTTGGCATAGAGGGAATGGGCTCTGAGTCAGGCTAAGACCCAGCGGACGTGTTTCTTATGTTCCACAGAGGTATCAGAGTAAATCAGGATGTCATCCAAGTACACAACAACACACACATCCAATAGATCACGGAAAATGTCATTGACAAAGTGCTGGAAAGTTGTGGGAGCGTTGCACAACCCGAATGGCATGACTGTATTATGGGGCGTAATGAGCCGTCCTTGCTCTTGACGAAAAACATCCCAGCACTGGCAGGGAATGTGGATGGCCTAATGAAGCCCTTCTTCAGATTGTCATCAAGGTAGGTTTTAAGGTGTGCCAGTTCTGGCTGTGAGAGCGGGTAAATCCGACAGGTAGGAATGGGACTGCCGGGGATTAGGTCTATGGGGCAGTCGTATGGACGATGAGGTGGCAGGGTTTCAGCCCTGCGTTTGCTGAAGACGTCTGCAAAGTCTAGGAGATGCGGTGGGGGAACCCCTGACTCTGAATCTGTCAGAAAGATAGGGGAGACGGGGTAGCAGGTCTCCTTGCAGTATTGGGACTGTAGGTGGACTTTTCTCTCAGACCACAATATGGAAGGTTGGTGAAGCAGTACCCAGGGAAGACCAAGCACAATCGGGAACAAGGGAGATGGGATGATCTCGAATACAAGGTATTCTGTATGGCCATCTCCACAGGTAACCAACATAGGTTGTGTTTGGGAGGTCACTGGGCCTGCGGAGGAGCTGGAACCATCAATAAAGGTGACGGACAAGGGAATATGCTTAATCATGCGTGGTATTTTATTGGTTTCGACAATGTGTGAATTGATGAAATTGCCGCAAGCCCCCGTGTCGACCATGGCGTCAACGGTGATCCTCTCGTGGTCCCACTGTAGGGTGAGAGGGATAAGAATATAACGGTTAGAGAGAGGTTCATCACGGTTGACCTTACAAATGTGTGAGATGTTACCTTCCGTCTTCTTTTTGAGGAGTGGACAGGTGGCGACCGTGTGGTCGGGACCGGAGCAGTACAGACAAAGGTTGTGAGCTCTCCTCCTCTCTTTCTCGGCGGGAGGGAGAGGCCCCCTAATCGCCCCTATTTCCATGGGCTCGTCTTTAGGGGGTGATCTGGATCACCTAGTAGGTGGGGTGTTGTAGGAGTAGGCACGTTCCGCCCTTCTTTCGCGGAGGCGACGGTCAATCGCCACGGATTGCTGCATGAGGTCATCTAGGGCTGTGGGCAGTTCCATACGTGCGATCTCGTCCTTCATTGCGTCGGATAGACCTAGACGGAACTGATTCCTGAGTGGAATGTTATTCCATTGGGTCTCCCTGCTCCAGCGCTTGAACTCTGAGATATAGTCCTCAACGGGTCTCCTACCCTGCTTGAGGTTTCTTATGGCGTTCTCGGCAGTCAGCTGTTTGCTGGGATCCTCATAGAGGAGGGACATAGCATCCAGGAAACAGGTGAAGGACCCCAACAGCTCCCCTTCCTCTTCTAGGTAAGCCTCTGCCCATGCTCTGGGTTCTCCTTTTAGATATGAGATTAGGGTGAGTATCTTTATCCTGTCAGAATGGTATGTGCGTGGCCGTAGTTCAAACATCAAGTGGCAGGAACTCACGAACTGGCGGTAGACCTTCCTGTCACTGGAAAAGGGTTCAGGGGGGCATACCTTGGGCTCTCGACGCTCCCTGGGTGGAGCAGCGTTAGCGTTCTGATTAGCTCGGATACTCAGCCAACAAGATGCTGTGCGAGCTCCGCTGGATCAATTTTAGTAATAGGTTCCACTGTCACGCCTGTCAGTGATGTGGGGTTTGTGGATCGCAACTGCGGAGGCTTCTCAGGCGGGAACCCTGGTTTCACTCTCAGTCTTAAGGGAGAGTTAGGGTTACATCTGTCACGCCTGTCAGTGATGTGGGGTTTGTGGATCGCAACTGCGGAGGCTTCTCAGGCGGGAACCCTGGTTTCACTCTCAGTCTTAAGAGAGAGTTAGGGTTACAAGCATCACAGCCTCAAAGTAACAAATAAGTGGTTCAGAGGGAGTTATTCCTTCATAAGCCCTCCCCGTAATCACCAGAAGTCTCCAAGGGCATCCTACAGACCCTAAACCCTCTCTCTCTCCTATTGAGTTTATAAATAAATACCCCAAAAAGAACCTAAGACTCGAGCCATTCTGTCTGTGTGTGTCGGTGTGCTGTTGCTGATTCAAGGGGACCGGTAGTTGGAACCAACAGGTAGGAGAACCCATTACATATTCAGCGGCTCCTTCGGGGGTGAGCGCTACAATATAATTGCACAAAAGAATACATTTGAGCCATAAGTTATGGTGTCAAGCACACAGGGGAATGTAAAACAGTAAAGAAGACCGTAAATCCTATATGTCCAACATTAAGGACAGTAACATTATTGCATATACATTGATAACAATCTGGAAACATCCCTATTTGGTCCTCATGAAAAATTATGAGTATGCAGAAAAAAGGCAAAAGCAACACGCCCCAAGACCTTGAGGAGCAAGTAGTCGGGCGTGTGGGAGAGGGGTGGTGTAGGGGGGTGTAGTTGTGGGTGTGGGGGGGAAGGGATGAGTAAGCAGTACGGTACACACAACATTGTTGCAGGTACCATCCGGGGGACAGAGCAAACAGAAGGAAGTGAGATAAAAGGTCGCCCAGAGCTGCCAGTGCGTTTCAAGGCACACTGAAGAACCACAATTGATAGGATTTATATCTATCGTTTCCATAAGTAAAGGAAGAGAAGGACAAACTAAAACAGTTACCCATAGCGTAGTCAGTAGAGAAATGCAATCAGGGTTTTACCTGTCATCCAAAAAGCACGTGAGTGCAAGATTGGAATTTAGGCCCCTTGGTTGGACGCAATCCAGCGTATAGATGCAAAAGGCTTCTCTCCTGAGAAGTTGTTTTGCCCTGTTACCACCCCTGGGATGCATGTGAACATGTTCCACAACCATGCCTCTAAGTTCGTGAATTTGATGCTTCATTTTCACGAAGTGGATGGCAACCGGTTTATTAACATCCAGTTCCTCGCTGTAACGATCGTGGCCGTGCTCCGCAGTGGAACGCAAGGCGGAAGTAAATCCGCCGATGCGTTCCAGCGTGGAACGCAGCGGCCCCTCTGACTTGGGTAGCTCCACCCACACTCCTTCCCCATAAAAGGCCGGAAGAGAGATCAGTATGGCGTTCCACTATTGCAAGTGAATGCGAGCTGACACCTGGAGATGCCTGGAACTGGACCATAGGACCTGCGTGCTGCAAGGATCCCCCATTTACTAGGACATCTAATAGCAAGTATTAACTAGTCTGGGACAGCCTGTCCAAAACTAGTACTTACTAAAGTGATTGAACTTACTCTACTGCTAATGCTGAATGGACTTTCTCATTGATCCCTGAGCCTCAGCATTTAAAGGGAAAGTGTTTGTACTTACTAAAGTGATTGAACTTACTCTACTGCTAATGCTGAATGGACTTCCTCATTGATCCCTGAGCCTCAGCATTTAAAGGGAAAGTGTTTGTTACATGTCTTGTTTGATAATCATTACTGGACGCTACTAATTGTTTGAACTTGCCTAAACCACAGATAAACGGTTGTAATCCTGGTATGCGGTAATACCCTGGGGCAACTCGTGTGCAACACCTATTCCCAAATAAATTGCGGCATATGATGGTAGAGCTCCAAACTCTCCGCTAAAGTTTGAGAGTGACCCCTGAAGCCGTACCCTAAGCAATTTCTCCTGTATTTAGTAAACTCTGCATCTGAGATTCATATAGCCAGACCCAGTCATTACAGAATAGTGGAACCCAAAGAAAAATGAATCCAGCGGAGCCTGCTGCACATATAGTCACTCTTACACAGAGGGTGGAAACCCTATCTCAAACTGTGCAAGAACTGCAGTTAGAAAATCAGGAAACAGTTACTTTGAACGCAGCAGTGCCAAGAGACGGACCCAAGCCTAAGGTCTGTCCACCCGAGCCATTTTTGGGAAACCGGAAAAAGTATCGGGAGTTCATCAACTCCTGTAGATTGATGTTTGACCTCCGTCCCCGTACATACCCCACAGACAGGATAAGAGTACTGACCCTGATCTCCTATCTTAAATGAGAACCCAGAGCTTGGGCCAATACCTACGTAGAGGAAGACAACCCTGTTCTGAATGATTATGCACTGTTCCTGGAGTCCATGTCCCTCCTAGAGGACGCCAGCAAGCAGCTCACCGCGGAATCCGCGATCCAGGCATTAAAGCAGGGGAAACGTCCTGTAGAGGATTTTATAGCCGAATTCCAACGATGGGCAAGGGAGACCGAGTGGAATGATATCGGTCTCCGGAATCAGTTCCGACTGGGTCTCTCAGAGACACTGAAAGATGAGCTCGCTGCAAGGATCCCCCGGAGTTGCCCAATTCCCTGGAAGCCCTCATACAGAGAGCTATATCTATAGACAGACGTCTCAGGGAGAGACGTGCTGAACGCAGTTCGGGCAGTTATCTCTCACCCCGGAGAGCCAGTCCCCCAAGGGAGGAGAAAATGGAGATTGGGGCCATAAGGGGACCCCTCTCCCAGACTGAGAAGACCCGCAGGCGAAGCCACAACCTATGCCTCTACTGCGCTTCCCCCCAGCATGCGGTGCACAACTGCCCCGTAGTTAGCAGAAGGAGCCGAGGTAAGACTGTGCAAGTTTGCAAATTGTCTCCCCCTAGCCTTCAATCCACTCATTACGTATACATCTCTCTTACCCTACAGTGGGACCAGGAGCGGATGACGACTAGAGCCATGGTGGATACGGGGGCTTGTGGCAATTTCATTGACGTCCATGTTGTGTCCCAAAATAAAATTCCGCATTCAAAAAGATTAACACCGCTCTCTATAAGTTTCATAGATGGTACAACCTCTTCCGCAGGCCCTATCTGTCACCAGACTCAGCCACTTCTGGTCACCTATGAAGGAAGTCACACTGAATATCTCACATTCGATGTAATTCCTTCTCCTCTCTTCCCGGTAATCCTGGGGTTACCGTGGCTGAGACTACATCAACCCATGATATTATGGACTCTAGGGGGTGTCAGTCTTGATTCCTCCTTCTGTAAGGAGACTTGCTACCCCATTAACCCTTTGATGCAAGTTTCCATAGCCCTAGTTGCTAGCTGTTACCATGATTTCTCTGACATCTTCAGTAAACAGAACGCCGAGGTTCTCCTCCCACACAGGTCATATGACTGCCCAATCGAGTTGATACCAGGAGGAGCCATACCAACAGGGAGGATATATCCCTTGTCCCAGCCGAGAACTGGAGCATCTGAAAGAGTATTTGGAGGAGAACCTACGAAAGGGGTTCATCAGGTCATCTACGTCACCGGCTGGGGCAGGGATGTTTTTTGTCAAGAATAAGGACTCAAGCCTTAGACCCATTATAGATTACAGGGGCCTGAGTAAAAAAACATTACCCTCTACCTCTTATCCCAGAGCTAATAGAAAAGTTACAGGCAGCTCAGATATATACCAAACTAGATCTCAGAGGCGCTTATAACTTAATACGCATTAAAACCAGGGACGAGTGGAAAACCGCCTTCAGAACACGCTATGGCTTATTCGAGTACACGGTAATGCCATTTGGCCTATGCAACGCCCCCACCACATTTCAGGCTTTCATTAATGACATTTTTCGAGACCTTCTGGATACCTGTGTTGTTGTCTATTTAGATGATATCCTCATCTACTCGGACAACCTCCAGGACCACCGAAGGCACGTGAGGTGGGTTCTCGCTAGACTCAGGGCCCACTTCTTATACGTAAAGGTGGAAAAATGCGTGTTCGAAAAGCAGACCATATCCTTCTTGGGATATGTAATCTCTCCCCAGGGAGTTCAGATGGATCAGGCCAAGGTGGACTGTGTACTCCAGTGGCCAGCCCCTACATCCAGAAAAGCCTTGCAGCGGTTTTTAGGGTTCGCTAATTTCTACAGTAAGTTCATTAGGAACTTCTCGGTGGTCGTCAAACCGCTTACCCGACTAACCAGCCCGTTGATGAAATATAACTGGTCCGATGATGCTCAGGTTGCTTTTGACTCCTTAAAACAAAAGTTCACATCTGCCCCAATACTACAGCTGCCAAACCCTGACAGTCATTATGTACTAGAAGTAGATGCATCTCAAGTAGCCATAGGAGCTATTCTCTCCCAAAAAAGTACCATCTCGGAACCGTTGCATCCAGTGGCGTTTTTCTCTAGATCCCTTAACACAGCTGAAAACAACTACCCTGTGGGAGAAAAAGAACTGCTTGCCATCAAATGCGCTCTAGAAACATATAGAAATCTGCTAGAGGGCACCAGATATCCCATCACGATACATACTGAGCATCGGAACTTGCAGTACTTACAGGCAAGTAAGACACTTTCTGCCCCGGCAGGTTCGTTGGAGTCTCTTTTTTGGTAGATTCGATTTTCAAATTACTTACCGACCTGGCGCAAGGAACGGAAAGGCGGATGCTCTCTCCCGTATATCGGAGAATCAGAACCCACCTCAACCTCCTTCCTCAGTAATCTCCTCCGACAGGATAGTCCTCTCCACTATCAGTTTAAAAGACCAGCTCAAGGAATACTTAACCTCTAACCCTGCCACGATTCCTCAGGGACTCAAATGTGATGAGGAGGGATTCCTGTACAGAAACTCCAAACTGTACATACCACCCCCCTTGACAGTCAAAATAGTTAAACTCCTACATGGCGGAGCCCTAGTGTGTCATCCGGGCGTTACAAGAACCTTGGACCTCCTTCATCGACAATTCTGGTGGCCCCAGATGCGTACAATGGTGAAGGATTATGTCTCATCCTGCCAGATCTGTGCCACTTGTAAACATGGGAAAAGACCACCATATGGGTTGTTGGCATCCTTGCCTGTACCCGAGAAACCATGGGACTCTGTGTCTCTTGATTTCATTGTGGATCTCCCACCTTCCTCGGGTTCAACACCATCATGGTGGTGGTCGACCGACTGACTAAGATGGCACATTTCACCCCCCTAACCAAAGTTCCCTCTGCCAAAGAAACAGCTGATGCCTTCCTAGGCAACATTGTGAGACTACATGGTATACCTTCCCAGATTATATCTGACCGGGAAGTTCAATTCGTTTCCAGGTTCTGGAGGGCCTTGTGTACATCCTTTCGCATTGACCACAGACTGTCTAGCGCTTATCACCCCCAGACAAACGGTCAGACGGAGCGTATAAATCAATGCTTGGAACAGTACCTCCGGTGTTACTGTACACACCTCCAGGATGACTGGTTCGAGTTGCTTCCCCAAGCGGAATTCGCTTATAACAATGCCACCAGTTCTTCCACGCTTCATTCCCCTTTTTTTGCAAACTATGGGTATCACCCGAACTCCTGGTGAGGAGGTTTCGACTTCGTTATCCCAGCAAGCCTTCTCCGCTTGGGAACCCCAGGAAGGCTTCCCTTAGGGAGGGGGTGCTGTAACGATCGCAGCCGCGCTCCGCAGTGGAACGCAAGCTGCAAGGCGGAAGTAAATCCGCCGATGCGTTCCAGCGTGGAACGCAGTGGCCCCTCTGACGTGGGTAGCTCCACCCACACTCGTTCCCCATAAAAGGCCGCAAGAGAGATCAGTATGGCGTTCCACTATTGCAAGTGAACGCCAGCTGACACCTGGAGATGCCTGGAACTGGACCATAGGACCTGCGTGCTGCAAGGATCCCCCATTTACTAGGACATCTAATAGCAAGTATTAACTAGTCTGGGACAGCCTGTCCAAAACTAGTACTTACTAAAGTGATTGAACTTACTCTACTGCTAATGCTGAATGGACTTCCTCATTGATCCCTGAGCCTCAGCATTTAAAGGGAAAGTGTTTGTACTTACTAAAGTGATTGAACTTACTCTGCTGCTAATGCTGAATGGACTTCCTCATTGATCCCTGAGCCTCAGCATTTAAAGGGAAAGTGTTTGTTACATGTCTTGTTTGATAATCATTACTGGACGCTACTAATTGTTTGAACTTGCCTAAACCACAGATAAACGGTTGTAATCCTGGTATGCGGTAATACCCTGGGGCAACTCGTGTGCAACACCTATTCCCAAATAAATTGCGGCATATGATGGTAGAGCTCCAAACTCTCCGCTAAAGTTTGAGAGTGACGCCTGGAGCTCGACCCTGAAGCCGTACCCTAAGCAATTTCTCCTGTATTTAGTAAACTCCGCATCTGAGATTCATATAGCCAGACCCAGTCATTACACTCGCCCTTAAGGTGTTTAGCAGCAGTGACCCTAATGTCGCTTCTGTGCTTTTGGAAGCGACGCTTAACCGGCCCGATGGTTTTGCCAATATACACCAATGAACAAGGGCATTTAAGTAGATACACGCAAAACTTTGTATCGCAATTATAGTAGCCACGTATATATTGTATTTCTTACCCGTGTAAGGGTGTGAGAAATGTCCGCCACAGATCGAGTTGCAAATGTTACAATTAAAACACTTGAAGCCCCCCAGTTTACTGGACAGAGTCACCTGTTTTTTAGCGTATTTGGACCTAGGGTCTGCTTGAATCAGAAGGCTGTGTAAGGCATTGCTTTGTTTGTGTACATGCAGTGGTCTGTTTTTGGCAGCCTGTGTGATGCTTTTATCTGCTTGTAGGATATTTAAGTTGGACCGAGTGGCTCTATGGATCGCTTTATTGGCCAACGTAAAAGTATGCACAAATGGAAGCCTATCCTCAGTGAGGCGCACCTTGCTGCCTCCATAGAAGATCTCAGTGGCCTTCGTGAGGGCAGAATGCACTATGGATCTGGGGTAACCCCTTTCTATGAAGCGTTCAGACTTGTTATTCAGTTGCTGTGTGCAGTCATAGGGGTCAGAACATATCCTCATCACCCTCAGGAACTGTGATACTGGAAGATTATTTTTAAGGTGAGGGTGAGCACTGTCATACCGTAGGAGTGTGTTCCTATCGGTGGGTTTAGAGTATACCGATGTGCTGATCTTGCCCTCACCTATATGTACCAGAACATCGAGAAATGGTATTTCCCGTGTCGAGATTGTGGGATTAAAGACAATCCCAGGGAATAAACCATTGAGAAAACACACAAATGCATTGAATTCAAGGTCACTACCATTCCATATCAGGAAGATATCATCAATATACCTCATCCATTCGGACACATGTTCATGAAAATGGATAGATTTATACACAAACATCTCTTCTAAGTAGCCAACAAAAAGATTGGCAAAGGAGGGTGCTGCTGAGCTGCCCATGGCAGTGCCTTGTATCTATTCAAATGCTTTGTTCTCAAAGGTAAATATATTATTGGATAAGACAAAGTCAAGGCAGTCAATAATAAAGGCAGTGGGAACCTCATGTTGTCCTTCCTTACATAGGAAGTACTCCACTGCCGTGATCCCATCACTGTTGGGAATACAAGTATAAAGGGAAGAAATATCCATGGTTGCCAGTTTACAATGCTCATCAATGCTGTGTGTTCCCAATCTATGGAGAAAGTCACTAGTGTCCTTAATAAAGGCGGGCAATTTGCGCACCAAAGGTTGTAGAAAGAAATCGATGAATTGGGCCATCGGTTGGGTGTTAGACCCTGTGCCCGAGACTATTGGACGGAATGCGAGAGGGTTAGTGCCCTTATGTATCTTAGGGAGCCCATATAGCACCGGTACTCTTGCATGTTCATTCAACAAGAAGTTCGCTACACCATCATCAATCCACCCATTGTGCAGACCTATATTAATGAGGGATTTTAGTCCACTCATGGTGGATCGCATCTTTTCATATGTAGTAGATTCATAGCTCGATGCGTCACTCAGTAGTGATTTGATGCCAAGGCTATAATCTTTGTAGTTCATAACTACAATGACGCCACCTTTGTCTGCGGGTTTGATTATGATGGTGGTGTCATTTTGAAGGCTCTTAAGGGCCTCACGGTAACACCTGGTCATATTAGTATAGGACCAGGCGTAAGACTTATCTCTGGGCAACCTTTTATCTCACTTCCTTCTTCTACACCACCCCTCTCCCACACGCCCGACTACTTGCTCCTCAAGGTCTTGGGGCGTGTTGCTTTTGCCTTTTTTCTGCATGCTCATAATTTTTCATGGAGGACCAAATAGTGATGTTTCTAGATTGTTATCAATGTATATGCAATAATGTTACTGTCCTTAATGTTGGACATATAGGATTTACGGTCTTCTTTACTGTTTTACATTCCCCTGTGTGCTTGACACCATAACTTATGGCTCAAATGTATTCTTTTGTGCGATTATATATCAATACAACGTTAAATGATGTGTCCCTATATGAAAATGCTTCACATGTTTACTCCTGTGGGCTTATATGTGCACCACCAATGTCAGCATAATCTTATCCTAATGTGGATTGTTAATGGGGAATGTCTTTTGCCTGCACTGTCTGCACTGTAAGATTGTGCTTATGACTGCAGTTCGCTACTTGTCCACTGTGCATGCCAGCATCCTGTACCCTAGGCAACCAGCTGATGTTACTTCCAGCTAACGGCCATATCATTACAACTCGCTGTGTACATTAGTGGATTACAGGTGAGCCTCATTTGAGTGCAGAATGGCGGGAATATACGGTTTCCCAGCTGCAACTGGTGTGAGTGGTCTGTTTTTAATATGCACTGGTATGTCTATTTAAAGGTGATGGTTTCCTTTACTGAGCCTGATGAAGGGGTACTGCTGAGACACTGAAAGCACTTGTATTGGATGTGCGATTTGTCAATAAAGGACTTTTTGCTTCAAAACTTTTGGTGTGCTGGTGACAATCCTTTCTAGGTCCTCTTTATGGAGACATCAGACCCCTATTGTCATCTAGGTACCCCAAAGAAGCTGATGAAGCAGAGATCTGCTTCACCAGCTTCTTCTGGCTCTAGGATCCAGACAATATGTACAGTGACACCGGGAGTGATGTAATGCACATCACTTCCGGGTCCATTGATCAGAGGAGAGATCAACGGCTGGAAGTCTGCTGATCTCTCTCCGATCCATCAGGGGAGACCTGCCATGCCGGTCCCCGGCTCACGCGGGGGACAGCGGAGCCCGGGAAGCTGATGGCCGCACCGGCGGAGGGGGGGGAGGGGACACGGCACCGCACAGTACAAGCGATCCGGCGCCTGTAGAGATGCCTGATCCCTTGTATTTAAACTGCAATTGCCGGCTGTTTAAAACGGTACCAAGAACACGGCTGCAGCATAACCACTTCCAGCGGAAGAAGTGATTTTTTAAAAAGTATTCCTGAGCCCATGCTGTGATGTCCATCATAGAACGGTTTTTAATGCAGTGCTGTTTGAGGACCTTAAGATAATGGGCATCCAATATTGTGTTTCCGCCTTGTCCCTTGCACACAGAGATTTCTCCAAATTCTCTATCTTTTGATGATATTATGTACTGTAGATGATGATATATTTATACTTTTTGCAATTTTACGTTGAACATTATTCTGAAATTGTTTGACAATTTTTAGACAAACCTTTTCACAGATTGGTGAACCTCTGCTCATCTTTACTTCTGAGACACCCTAACCCTGTAAAGGTGGCCATACACATTACAACCATCGCACGACTTTTGGCGGGTTTTCTAGCGTGCTCGTAAGACGAAGGTCGTGCGACCGTACAGGAAATGTGGTCGCACGCTGCCCATACAACTTACGATTATCGTACGATCGTGGGATCACCCGTGATTATCGTCTGGAATCATCAGATGTATGGGTGATCATACACCTTACAAACATTGTACCACTTTTGTTGTCCAGACATCTCACCCTCATTCCATTTTCATACAACTAGCCCATCATGCACAAACCAATGTAGTTCGCAATTAACACTCGTCAACAGCACCACCTGCCTGATTTTCATCGACTGAAAGGACAGATTTTCATTTGAGCATGTGCAGTTTGCATCTGGAGATTTTTGTTGTACAACCACGCCACTAACCTGTCAATTTTCATCCAATTAGACAAAAGTTTTCTAGCCTGCTTAAAAGACAAAAATCTGCCAGTTGTACAGTAATTGAGGTTGTACACTCCCCATCAACTGGCAGATTTTCTGACAAAATCGCAGACAAAAATCCCCAGGTAATTGTAAGGTGTATGGGCACCTTAAGATGGTCTTTTTATACCCAATCATGTTAATGTTAACAATTAACCTTATTAGTTGTAAAATGTTCTTCCAGCTCTTCCTTGTTAGTACAACTTACTTTGCCAAGTTTTTGTTGCCCTGTCCCAACTTTTTGAGATGTGTCGCTGCCATCAATTTCAAAATTACATTTTTTTTTTTTGGTGCATTTTCTCAATTTAAACATTTGATATGTTTTCTATTGTTAATAAAATGAGGGTTTGAGATTTGCAAATCATTGCATTCTGTTTTTAGGTAGATTTTACAAAGCATCCCAACTTTTTGGGAATTGGGGTTGTTTGTCGGAGCTGTGCTGGCTGTTTTCACCATAAAATGTAACATGGACATCTTCGTTATGCTTTCTGAAGCGGTGCACTTTGGGGTGTCTTTCTACTAAGGTGCTCCACAATGAACTATATGGGGTGTCATTGCTTGTGGCTTTACATATAGGGCACTAATAGCTGATGGTCTTTCTTTTTTCTCAATACTTCTGACATATTTGGTGTGACCTGTAACATGGACATCTGAGATTAATTTTAGAGTGCTGCTTTATGGGATGTCTATGCAGGGCTACTGCTGGCATAAGACTGCATAGACAGCCACCTGAGGGCACCAGGGAGCAGTAAAATGCACCTTCCTTTGTGTAGGCAAAAATCCTTGCAAATACCCTGTGGCTGTTAATACACCAAGAGAACTAATACTTGGTATGGTCTGTATGTATATGTAACAGGCACTTACACAGAGTGTAACAGACACTTACACAGAATGGCACAGTACAATTTCTCTCCCCCTGACACACCGCTCGTTGTCTCGGGCTGGCTTGCTGACACAGGACCCCTTCATCCTCTAATCCCCCCTTACGTCACAGACCCCTGCACCCTCCAATCCACCCCTATGTCACAGACACAGCACCCCCATCATCATTGACACAGACCCATCACAGTACAATGCAATAAACCCTGCTGCAAACTTTGCCAACATATATGTGACAAAAATACAGCAATTCACAATAACAAAGCATACACCATTAAGGGGTCATACTCATGCACATCTGCTAACGTGGTGTACATGATATAGTGAAGTAAACACAAGGGGCGCCTTTCCTGGTGCAGGTCAATTTTATTTCAGTAAGCATGAGATAAAAACAAAACCGTACTCACAAACATGAGAAGAGATATAAGCTGGCAGGCAGTGTGCATCCACTGGACGATTCCTGTGTGCTGATGACGTTAACGCGTTTCCGGGGCACGCCCCCTTCGTGAGAACGTAACGTCACCTTCCTCCTTACCACCTTTAAAGTACAGTTAGCTAATGAAAGTGGTAACATGATGGCGCGTCATCATATGTAAATGCGGCCATGTCTGGTGTCAGTCTGGGAAACCATGGGAGGGCGGGATGACGCGACCAGCCAATGGGGACCCGAACAGTCGGGCTCCGCCTGCTGGGTGTCGCCGCCACTCGACCAATCACAGTGCCCAAAAAACGGACCAGCTATTGTGTCCGGATACAGCAGAGTGTCAACTCACAGCAACTGCTGAGTGCAGGGATCAGTGTAGGAACTCGATCACCTGCAAGGGATGGATAGGAGGAAGGTGAACTGGATGGCTGTCAACCACCATATACATATATAAACCAACACCCAAATGATGGTATAGGAATACAATTAAATATAAAAAACATTTGTGGGATGATTCATATGAGGGGTTAAAAACATAAAATGTATAAACCAATAAGGGTAAAACCAATTTTTTATTTATTATATATATGAGGCATATAAAATTATGTAAAAATACATATAAGAAATTATGTATTACTGGGTGATTAAAACCCTTTGGTTGGTCACCCACTGGTGATGTAGAGCCAGTGACAAAATGTGACCCAGGCCAATGGATGGTCAACAATATATGGACCAACACAAAATATAAAATGAGGAGAGGATGTGGTGGGATGAAAAAAGGGCAAGATCACTGGAAATGGCAATTTAAAAATGACAATTTAAAAATGACGGATAATGGTGATGGGATGCCATTTAAGGATCTTTCTCTTGTGCTCACCAAATCTGGTTCTCAGAGTCCTAATTGTGCGTCCCACATATAATTTGCCGCAGGGGCAGATGATACAATAAATGACGAACTGGGATGCACAGTTGATGAACTGTTTAATGGGAAAACTCTTTCTCCCAGGAAGGGAGATCTCCTTTTTTCTGTGCCAGAGATAGGAGCATGTTCCACAATTGTATACGTTGCACCTAAAACACTCTGTTTGACCAAAGATACCTTTACCAGAGTTTGATGTTCTGTTTGACTTGAGTCTGCTGGGGGCTATTTTACTGCGTAAGTTTTTGGGTTTCTTAAAAATGACCCTAGGGAAACTGGGAAGAGAGTTCTTCAGGACGGGATCTTCTTTCAGAATACGCCAATGATTTTTGAGGATTTTGGAGATCTGAAAGGCCCCATCATTGAATTGATGTTGTAAGAATCTCTGCTGTTATGTGTTTTCTTTGAGATAGGGACCCGGTGTTTGTCAAATGCTTTCTCTATCAGATTGGGATCATAACCCTTGTCCAGAAACTTTTTTGTAAGGGTATTTCCTAGAGCCTCATAGTCTACATCTGTAGTGCAGGTTCACCTGAGCCTGCCAAACTGCCCATCTGGAATATTTCTAATCTATCTGGTGTGATGGTTGCTCTTAGCGTGTAAGTATGAGTTACCTGCCGAGTGTTTGAAGTGAGTTTTGGATGAGATCCCTCCCGCATCATCAGCTCCTAATTCAAGATCTAGAAAGACTATATTTATCATGTATTACAAACGTGAAGTCTAGGTGAAACGGATTGTTCTTGCAGTAATTGACAAAGGCAGAAAATTCTATGGCAGTGCCATCCCAGATAATGAGGATGTCATCGATATATATGGCGAACAGGACTAAGTGAGCTCCAAACGGGTTATTCGACCAGATGTGAAGCTCTTCCCAATAGCCCATCAGCAAGTTTGCGTATGAAGGAGCAAAACTAGCCCCCATAGCAGTGCCTTTTAGCTGTATATAGTGGCTGTCTAGAAATGAGAAGTAATTGTGTGTCAGCACAAACTCTATGGCCTCTAGAATGAAGTTGGCTTGTGAGGAATTCAAATTCCCAGACTTGACCATAAAGTGCTGCACCGCTCTGAGCCCAAATTGGTGTTCGATGGACGTGTAAAGCGAAGCTACATCCAAGGATGCCCATAGGTAGCCTTCTCTCCACTTGTACTGCTTGAGGATTTCTAGAATATACCCAGAATCTCTGACGTATGATGGAAGATCCAAGACCAGCGGCTGTAGGAAAAAAATCTATATAACTGGCCAGGTTGGAGGTTAGGCTATCCATCCCTGCTATTATAGGTCTACCAGGTGGTCTAGTAAGATGTTTATGGATTTTAGGGATGTGGTAGAAATAGGGGATGCAGGGGTGTTAGACCGAAAGGAACTTATATTCTGACTTGGATAGGATCCCTGTAGAATAGGCCTTACTGAGTAGTTTATCTAAACTGGTTTTGTATTCGCTGGTAGGATTCTTCTGAAGTGGGGCATAGGTAGTGGTATCGGACAACAGTCTAGTGGCCTCATCGATATATAGTCGGTCTTATTGAGAATAACTATACCACCACCTTTATCTGCCTGTTTAATTACTATATCTGTGTTGTCACAAAGAGATTTGATAGCTATTTTTTCTTTTGTGGGAAAGATTAGTGGATCTACCTCCTTTTTTGGAGCATAGTTTTCTAAGATCCGTGTGTACCAATTGGTAAAAGGTGGAGAGGAAGCTTCCTTTGGAATGATACGGGTAAAAGTTGGACGGGGGTCTGAAACCAGAATGTCGAATATCTGGATCGATATGGGGTAGGGTATCAATTGTGAATTCCATTCCATCCCATAGGGTTTCCAAATCCCTGAGAGTCAATTCGTCAGCCAATAGGCCTGTCTCTGGACAGGGTCCTGGTGGTGTCTGAGCTGGGTGGGTTGATTTAGCGTTTTTCAACAGGAAATGGCGGTGAAGAGTGAGTCTGCGTATAAATCTATGCAGATCCAAAAAGATGCCAAAATCATTAGGGGAGGAGTTGGGAGCAAAGCTGAGCCCTTTGCGGAGTAGAGCAGTTTCGAATTCATCCAGAGGATGTGATGAGAGGCTGTAGATCTTGATGGTATTGTTATTGAGGGCGGCTAAGGCTACGGACTTAGTTTGCCTTTTTTGCTGGACCTTGTGTCCAGCTCTACAACCTCTTCTTCTCTTAGATCGGAAGATCTTTTCTTTTTCCTTTGTTTGGGTGTCCGGGCTGACACTAAAAAAGGCTCAGCATCTTTAATAGTTATCCCCTCTCTATAACGCATGGCTTTGGGTTTAGTACCTACTCTCTGCCATTCAGCTGTGGTTTCCTGTTCATCTACGGCCGAGGCCCATGAGTTGTCACAGTGGGAAGGGGCAGAGAGGAGGGAGGGGTGCTCCTAGGCAAATGGATTCTGTGAAGATGTTATTGGTGGCTCCGGTCTCTGGGAGGGAGGGACCCGGAGTGGAAGCCTCTGGGCCGGGGTGGGTCCTCCTGGATGGAGAGTAATACCCGTTGTTCTTCTCATGCCTGGATAAAGGGAGGCAATGGGTATTCTGGACTGCAGGGTCTGGAGGGGAGACGTGGCTCCATGTAGATTCTGATGTGAGTGGGGGAGTGCGCATGTGGAAGCGCACACTAGCATGAGAACTGTACCTGGGAGACTGCGCAGTCCTGTGTGGAAGGTCACGAGTGTGGAAGTGTTTATGGGGCTGTCTGTGAGCGGTGTTGTTGAGCCATGCCCTCTTGGGGGGATGCTCCACGGGGTGATGTGATGCTCTGGTGAGTGGACCGTGGTGTTGAACTGAGGATTTGGTTCTGGAAGCGACAAAACCACGCCCCATGGGTGTCTGAATGGATTTAGTGGAATGGGGGTGGTGAAAGGGGATTCTGGGATTGGTGTTGGACTTCCAGGCAAAGATGTTGCCATCTTTGAAATCCCCATGATCTCTCTCATATTTGCCTGATTTTTTCCTCAAGGAGGGAGTTTTCAAACAGAAGGATCTTTTTTTGGATCGAATGATCCCATTCTGAAAAGCTGGGATGCTTACAGTAAAGTTTCAGTTGGTCATTAATTGTGGATATTTTTTCTTTAATATTGGTTAATAATCTTTCTCTTTGTGTGATGACCAAAGTCATCCACTCCCTAGAGCAATCTAGGGCATATTTGTTCCATAGATCTCTTAAATCTGGATCTAGGAAGGTGCACTGCTTGGTGATGCGGAGACCTCTGGGGACCAGGTTACCCTTGATATAATATTTTAGGGTCTCTGCGTCCCACCAATGCACCATTTCCTTCTCAAGGCTATTTTTTAGGCTATAAAATAATTTTATCATATGTTTTATACAATCATCATTGGAGGTGGTGGTGGTTAATGTGGGGTTGGTATCAAATTTACAAGAGTCCTTGTTGGTAAAATCCTTAAATAGGTTGGCTCTTCTATTGAAGCGATCTTCTAATGTTGAGGTCATATTGGTACCAAACGGTAAATGATGATGAAATGATCAATAAAGTATTTATGCCTTATATGAATGGGATAGTCTATGGCAGCTTCTCAATTTCCCTCGATGTCCATCCAGACATGGTGCCAAAAACAAAGTAAAAAAGCAGTGATGCGCCACAGACTGTCACTTTCTCAATGAGAATTCCTCTCAGGCATACTGCAAGATGCTGCCCCAAAGAAAGCCGGGAGAGCTGTGGATCTATGAAGTAAACACAAGGGGCGCCTTTCCTGGTGCAGGTCAATTTTATTTCATTAAGCGTGAGATAAAAACAAAACCGTACTCACAAACATGAGAAGAGATATAAGCTGGCAGGCAGTGTGCATCCACTGGACGATTCCTGTGTGCTGATGACGTTAACGCGTTTCCGGGGCACGCCCCCTTCGTGAGAACGTAACGTCACCTTCCTCCTTACCACCTTTAAAGTACAGTTAGCTAATGAAAGTGGTAACATGATGGCGCGTCATCATATGTAAATGCGGCCATGTCTGGTGTCAGTCTGGGAAACCATGGGAGGGCGGGATGACGCGACCAGCCAATGGGGACCCGGACAGTCGGGCTCCGCCTGCTGGGTGTCGCCGCCACTCGACCAATCACAGTGCCCAAAAAACGGACCATCTATTGTGTCCGGATACAGCAGAGTGTCAACTCACAGCAACTGCTGAGTGCAGGGATCAGTGTGATCCCTGCACTCAGCAGTCATCCCGCCCTCCCATGGTTTCCCAGACTGACACCAGACATGGCCGCATTTACATATGATGACGCGCCGTCATGTTACCACTTTCATTGGCTAACTGTACTTTAAAGGTGGTAAGGAGGAAGGTGACATTACGTTCTGACGAAGGGGGCGTGCCCCGGAAACGCATTAACGTCATCAGCACACAGAAATCGTCCAGTGGATGCACATTGCCTTTTCTGCTTACTTAGTGAAGAGTTTTTATGTGAATTTTGCATGTGTAGCTGGCAGAAATATGACATCATAGTGACGTCAGAGGAGGATGGAGAGGTTTGGAATCGTTTGATTGGTTTGTTGATGGAACACTAATGTATATATGTTGAACACTATATCATGACAGACACCCCATTTAGTTCACCCCATATAGTTCTTTGTTTGCCTGATGAAGGGACTGACATGGTTCCAAAACATTTGCTGCTTTACATTGTGAAATTACCTCTTATCAGTCAATAAAGTATTGATGGAGCAAACATTGGAGTGCCGGTGACTACCTCTTCTACTTTAAACATGAGAAACAGGGATTTTGTAGGATTAGAATAAGGTATATGATAAACCAATTATAGTAAGCAGGTGCTAATGATCATACATTTCATATGAAGGTTGAAACACAGTCATTAACTGAAACAGAAACGGCTGTTTAGGAGACTTAAAACTGAGGAACAGCCAAAATCTGCTACTAAGGTGAGGTTGTGGAAGACCGTTTCATGTCACCATGGCTAGACCGAGCACAGCAACAAGACACAAGGTAGTAATACTGCATCAGCAAGATCTCTCCCAGGCAAAGATTTCAAAGCAGACTGGGGTTTCAAGATGTGGTGTTCAAGCTCTTTTGAAGAATCACAAAGAAACAGGCAAAGTTGAGGACCGTAGACACAGTGATCGGCCAATGAAACAATGCAGCAGATAAAAGACACATTATACTTACTTCTCTTCAACATAGGAAAATGTCCAGCAGTGCCATCAGCACCGAACTGGTGGGAAGCAGTGGGATCCAAGTGCACCCATCTGAGAGAAGTCTGGTCAGAAGTGGTCTTCATGGAAGAATTGCAGACAAAAAGCCATACCTCTGACGTTGAAACAAGGCTAAGCGACTCAACTATGCACGAAAACATAGGAACTGGAGTGCAGAAAAATGGCAGCAGGTGCTCTAGACTGATGAGTCAAAATTTTAAATATTTGGCTGTAGCAGGAGGCAGTTTGTTCGCCGAAGGGCTGGAGAGCATTACAATAATGAATGTCTGCAGGCAACAGTGAAGCATGGTGGAGGTTCCTTGCAAGTCTGCATTTCTGCCAATGGAGTTGGGGATTTGGTCAGAATCAATGGTGTCCTTTAAGCTGACAAATGCAAGCAGATACTTATCCGCCATACCATTCTGCAGCAGGACAACGACCCCAAACATACAGCCAATGCCATTAAGAACTATCTTCAGCGTAAAGAAGAACAAGGAGTGCTGGAAGTGATGGTTTGGCCCCCACAAAGCCCTGATCTCAACATCATCAAGTCTGTCTGAGATTACAATGAGAAACAGAAGGATTTGTGGCAGCCTATATCCACAGAAGATTTGTGTTTAGTTCTCCAAGATGTTTGGAACAACCTACCTGCCGAGTTCCATCAAAAACTGTATACAAGTGTACCTAGAAGAATTGATGCTGTTTTGAAGGCAAAGGGTGATCACACCAAATATTGATTTGATTTTGATTTCTCTTTTGTTAATTTACTTTCCATTTTGTTCATTCAAAATACAAATAAACTATTAACACTTATTTCTGAAAGCATTCTTACTTTACAGCATTTTTTCACACCTGCCTAAAACTTTTGCACAGTACTGTATGTGTGGGGTATGAGTGGCCACTTGGCTGGTTCGTCACAGTATATTACCCAGGCTAATAGGGTCCCCATCTTGGTGTGAGACTTTCTATTTGGGAAATGGTGCTTTGGCACACATCTTTTCACTTGGATCGGATTGAATTCGCACAGAGACTTTTTGTTTGTTTCAAAATACTTTCTTTATTGGGATTTTTCACAATTAATCCACAGAAACTATATAATTTTCATTAATTTATTTATATACTTTTATAAAGTTACTTCACTTACAGTTTTTCATGAAACACTAGAATTAAACATTTCTTAATTCACTTTGATTCACACAGGATCAACTTATGTTCACGAAAAGGAATTTTTGTCATTTATGATTGATTTTGCAGCACGTTTGATATATGTGAAAATCAGCATTATGTACATTTATTGTTTGTTTAAAATTAGCGCTGTTGAGTTTTCAATATTTCCTCTTCAGTGTCTGGAATCTCTGTGCCCTCAGCATCTGCAACTGCCAAGGAGCACTCCAGATTAGTAGTAGTATCCTCTTAGAACAAGGCACTCAACACCTGCCACGTGTATGGGGCCCAAGCAAAGTTCCTATGGTGTCCTAGGCCTCCAGGTCCCCAGCACCTGCCATGTGCTGAGGCCCAGGCCATTTGCTTGCATCACACAGACCTCCTAGGGTGAGGCCCCTAGGGGGAAGAGACCTCTGCACAGTGTCCCCAGACCTTTTATTACCTGCCCTCAACCATGCCTCTGAGTCATTCTACTCAGGGATTGGCTAGGGTCAGGTGCATAGTCATAATCTGAGGATGGATCCTCCCTCACTGTATGCCAAGGCTCCCTTTTCCTCAGCAACAGGAGGAGCAATCAATCCAGCAGGGACACCCATAGAATGCAGAGCTCTGTATAATCAGTCCAGGTATTTCTAAATTGAATAGCGACATTTTAGAGGGCACTACATGGGGTATGACTGGCAGAGGAGTAAGAGCTGTCAACATCCCATCTCTCTGACAGAGTTTTAAGTCAGCCTCCCCCAACTCCCCCTCCTCCCCCACACCTGGCCATCTGAGGCAATGTTGCTTCTCATGTAGCAGCTGTGTTATTATTTCTTTATTTTAATTTTACACAGTGACTGCAGTGTTCAAAACAGCCACTGTCTATGGGAGAGGCAGGACTTTTTCTGTGACAGAACGGCACTGATTGCACTGTCATCAGTGGCCACTCTATGTGCTGTGTGTGGGTCCCTGCTTATGAGGTGGCAGGTGACATTGTCAGCACTGCTTCCTGGGCTATTCTGTCAGCACAGAAGACGCAGCAGCTGCACTTTGAAACAGACTTGTTTTTTAGCGAGGTAAGCCTGCTGGGACCCCCTTCATCTCTGGTGGCCTACAGGGTTCAGGCTTGTGGAGGTGGGGCATGGCAGACCCTGTTAAAGGGGAGCGGTGCTGGTGCAGTGGTCACTGAGGTGGGGTGTGTGACGTGGGGGAGTTTATCGCTCCTCTGGGTCAGGCTCTATTTTTCCCACCTGTAAATCCCTGTAGACCCCTACTTTACTCTCTGGTTCTGCTTAGGGGGGCTCTGGGACCCTGAGTCCTATTCTATTCTTATGGAAGCTTTAACTTCTGTTGAAGAGTAAAAAGCGCTCCCCACCGTCCCTGTCACCCTCTGATTCCTCTGCAAAGGAATAGATTTGCCCTGGGATTTCTGCATTTTCTGGGAAATCAGGGGCAACAGATCTACCTTACTCAGATAGTGATGACGAAACTTTCATCAAGGTTCCGTGGGTAGCGTAATCCCTACAATTTTAGCAGATAGAGCAATAACCTCTGTCCAGTAAGAGAATATGGACGTGCAGTTCCATAAGCAATGATATAGGTCTGCACCCAGAGAGGTGTCACTTCGGACAAGCTGTTAGATATGGACTTCCAGCATTAATTTTATACAAAAGGTAACACGCATAATATGCTCTATGTATTATTCGAAATTGAAATTAAGTTTCCCTACAAGTTTCACTAATGGTACAACTTTTGACAGTCTGGTAGCTCTGTAGAATTCTATCATAGAGGTTATCACCCGGAAATTATTTCTGCCATTTCATAACTGATGATTTCGATGTTTGTGGACGGTAGGTTGAATGAAGGGCCGGGTAAATCGTGGAAATGGAGTATTGTTTTGAGAGCAGCAGGGGATCTAGATTATTGGTCTTAAGCAGATGGGAGGGTTTACGTGTTTCACTCTTAAAGTAGTGGTTTCCCTTTTATGTATATTGTTGTATGTATTGATAACAATTGAAAAATTACGGGATCCATGCAAAAGAGCTCCTGCCTGTTATCTGAAATGACACTGTGTGCCGTGATTGAAATATATTGATACAGATGTGCTATATTCTTGTATGGATATTTCTGTTTTATAAAATAAAGATTTTTTTTTTTTAAAAGTGCCTAAGTAGGCAAGCCAAATTGTATCCCCGAATATTCGGGATACCCATACCACCCTCCTGCTTAGTGGCCATCAATTGGCGACAGGGGATGTAAGGATGTTTGGATAACCACAGAAATTTGGCGTAAGCTGATTCAGGAAATTTGATGTCCTTATGTTTTAGTAGTATGGAAATAGTCTGTAGCGGGTATAGTAGTTATGGAAAACTCATAATTTTTGATTGACTTCTGCCAAACAGTGATAATTAATTCTCAATGCAGTTAAATAGTAAAGTATGTTCAAGTACAGGAAGGAGTTCCCCCCAAACTCCAGTACTCCAGGTCCACGGAATCTGTTTTACACAATAGGCGGTAACGTTATATCAGGCAGTCTCTAGATTATAACAAGAAGATATCACTCCCCAGCATCATATGTAGCTATAGGTACTCAGTAATCCCAGTAGGTAAGCAGACCACGGTGCAGAGATAACAGTTCAACTGGCGAGACACAGACTCAGCAAGGAGCACTTGCATGTGTCCCCCATTAGCAGTTACTTGCGGTTTAGGTGTATAGTCCCTGGTTCCAGAGTCCGGTTTCCTTGGAGTTGAGGCTGTAAGGTGAAGCAGGGGTGATCTGCCGAGTTGGCTGGAGGTTCAGGAGAGCATAAGTAGGGCGTACGAACCCATTAGTGGAACGCCCTACTAGCGTTCCAAATTTCTTTAAATAGGCGGCGGACGCGGAAGTGGAGCCTCGCGGTTTGCCGCCACTTCCGTGTTCCACCGTGGAACGCATACGACCTCCCCTACAGGGGGAGGGAATGCGATGATTGGTTCGTGGCCGATGCGTTCCAACCTGGGACGCAAACGGGCCGTGGGACGATTCCGGGAGGTATTACAGTACCCCCTCCGCAAGGGAACACCTCTGGGGATCCTACACTCGGATGGTTTGAAGGGGTATCTGGAATGGAATCTTCGAATCAGACGTGGTGCATGCACATCCCGGGAATCCTCCCAAGAATCCTCCTGAGGACCATAGCCCTTCCATCGAATGAGGTACTGCAAGGAATTTCCCCGTCTCCGAGAATCGAGTATCTGATGTACTTCGTAATCGGTCTCACCCTGCACCTCTACGGGGGGTGCAGGAGGCGGGACCCTATTTGGGAATGGGTTAGACCTAAAAGGTTTGAGCAGAGAAACGTGGAACTAGGGGTGTATACGCAGTTCTGGTGGAAGTATGAGTCTCATGGCATTCGGATTGATAACCTTTTCAATGGCATATGGCCCAATGAACTGTTTCCCCAATTTCTTAGATGGAACCTTTAGTCGTAAATTCCTCGTGGAGAGCCGGACCTTATCACCGACTTGGTAAGTCGGAGGGGGGCGTCTCCTGAGGTCGTAAAACCGCTTTTGCCGCTCTTGGGCCAGTTTGAGGTTTTGCTTCAGTAGATCATGGGTTTGAACCAGTCTCGTCACGTAGTGTTCTGCAGAAGTAACATTGGGAGATAAGTAGCTAGCAGGTACTTGAGTAGGATGAAATCCATAATTTCCAAGACACAGGGTTTGTAGGGTGGAGGAACTAGAGGAGTTGTTGAAAGCGAATTCCGCAAGAGGAAGTAGTTCGTACCAATCGTCTTGGAGGTGAGTGGTATAGCATCTCAGGTACTGTTCAAGACATTGGTTAACGCTCTCTGTCTGGCCATTAGTTTGGGGGTGGTAGGCTGTGGATAATCTATGATCTATGTGCAAGGTAGAGCAGAGCGCCCTCCAGAATCTTGATACGAACTGGGTGCCTCGGTCTGATATAATTCGGGTTGGCAGCCCATGTAGTTTGAGGGTATGAGCGATGAAGCAATGTGCTGTCTCCTTTGAGGAGGGAAGTTTCCTTAGTGTGACAAAATGTGCCATCTTGGTAAGTAACTCTACTGCTACCATGATGGTGTTATGGCCCTGGGAAGAGGGTAGGTCAACTATGAAGTCTAGGGAAATGACTTCCCAGGGTCTGTTAGGTATTTCAAGAGAAGTAAGCAATCCAAAGGGAGGTCTCCGTTCATGTTTGCAGGCAACACATGTCTCGCAGGTGTTTACATACTCAAGGACGGCCTCCTTCATGCCTGGCCGTTTAATCAAGTCAAGAGTTTTGACGAAGTCAGGGTGACCCGCCAATGGGGCGTCATGTAACATCTGTAGCACGGTTATTTGCATGGGAGATGGTACGTACATTTTGGTGTCCTTGTACAGGAATACCTCTTCATCCCAAGTGAGACCCGCAGGAAGGAGTTCTGGATCGGTCGGTATGCTGTTTTTAATCTGTTCTTTGAAGGGTACTGTAGTACAGAGGAACTTATTATTAGGTGGAATCACCGAAATAGGGGTTGAGGTCGTAGCATCTTCTTCGAACATGCGTGAAAGAGAATCAGCTTTCCCATTCTTTGAACCGGGTCGATATGAGATGATAAAATCAAACCGATCAAAAAACAGTCTCCAAGGAACCTGTCTCCCAGACAGGGTCTTGCAGGTCTTAAGGTATTGGAGGTTGCGGTGGTCTGTGAAAATGGTGAAAGGAAATCTGGTTCCCTCCAATAGATGCCTCCAAGTCTCAAGAGCAGCCTTAATGGCCAGTAACTCCTTCTCCCCAATGGGATAATTCGTCTCTGCGGAGGTTAGAGTCCTAGAGAAGAACGCGACAGGGTGTAGTGGGGTGGCAACCCCCATACGCTGAGAAAGCACCCCTCCCCCCCAATAGCAACATGGGAGGCGTCTACTTCCAAAACGTAGTGGTAATCTGGGTTTGGCAATTGTAGGATAGGAGCTAAAGTGAATCTGTTCTTCAACAAGTCAAAGGCATTTTGGGCGTTGGGTGACCATGAGAAGACAGTCTTTGAACTCGTTAAGGCTGTTAGAGGTTTGAAAATCGAGGTGAAGTTCTTTATGAACTTCCTATAGAAATTTGAGAAACCCAGAAAACTCTGCAATGCCTTCCTTGACCGTGGAACGGACCATTTTTGGATACAGTCTATCTTTGTTCGGTCCATCTCTATACCGGAAGGAGAAATCATGTCCCCCAGAAATGAGATGACGTTTTGCTCGAACACACATTTCTGTAACTTCACATATAGGGAGTGAGCCCTCAGTCGGGAGAGAATCCAACAAACATCTTTTCGGTGGCTCTCCAGATCTTCGGAATAAACCAGAATATCATCCAGATAGACTACAACACAAACATCGAGCAGGTCTCTGAATATATCGTTGATTAGGTACTGGAAAGTGGCTGGGGCATTGCACAATCAGAATGGCACGACTGTATATTCGAAGAGTCCGTATCTCGCCCTGAAGGCGCTTTTCCATTCGTCCCCCTCTCTGACCCTGATTAAATTGTAAGCCCCACGGAGGTCTAGTTTGGTGAAGAACCGGGAATTTTGTAACCTCTCAATAAGCTCAGGTATTAATGGAAGAGGGTAGCGATTTTTTACTGTCACCTTGTTAAGAGCTCTATAATCAATGATTGGTGTAAGAGTGCCGTCTTTGTTTTTCACAAAAAACATACCAGCTCTGGCTGGGGAGGTGGAGGACCGGATAAACCCTTTTCTGAGGTTGTCCTCCAAATAGCTTTTTAGGTGCAATAGTTCGGGCTGAGAGAGCGGATATATCTTCCCTGTGGGGATGGTGCTTCCTGGAATCAACTCTATAGGGCAATCATATGGCCTATGTGGTGGAAGAGACTCAGCCAACTGTTCACTGAAGACATCTGAGAACTCTCTGTATTGGGGAGGAACTTCGTTATCCGCCACAAGCATCAATGGGTTCACCGGATAACAAGTCTCCTTGCAATACCTGTAAGGTATAACTGGAGGGTACGCTCCTCCCATAGGATGGTAGGTTGATGGAGACTCAGCCACAGCAGTCCCAATACAATAGGAAACGCTGGAGAGGAACGTCTAGGGATAGGAATTCAGTGTGAGTCTTACCACAGGTGACTAGAAGAGGTTGGGTCTGATAGCAAATGGGACCTGATGGAGCCAAAGTACCATCTAAAAAACTGACAGACAAAGGTGTGGTTTGCTTAACTTGGGGTATTTTATGAGGCTAGCTGGTGGTCTATAAAGTTACTACAGGCCCCCGTGTCGATCATGGCGTCAGCGACGATCCTCTCTTGGTCCCACTGTAAGGTCAAGGAGAGATAAATGTAAGCATGAGGCTGAGTAATTGTAGGGTAAGCTTTCAAATTGGGTAATGGTAACCTGCGGCCTTGCTGCTGGCCAGTGGACAGGATGACACGGTATGTCTCGGTGAGGCACAGTAGAGACATAGGTTTTTCTCTCTTCTCCTCGATTTTTCTGTAGGGGACAGGGGTCCTCTGACCACCCCGACCTCCATTGGTTCTACCATTGGTGAGGGACTTCTTTGGCCGGGACTGTGCGAATATCCTGAAGCTCGTTCAGCTTTTCTTTCTCAGAGTCTCCGATCAATCGTTATGGCTCTTTGGATTATAGCATCTAGAGAGGGAGGGAGATCCGCACGGTGATCTCATCCTTCAGAGCCTATGAGAGTCCTAAGCGGAACTGGTTCCTTAAGCTTATGTCGGTCCACCCCGTCTCTCTGGACCACCTCTTGAATTCCGCGACGTAGCTATCTCCAGTAAAAAAAATCAGGGGGGGGCTGACCTTGGGTTCGGGAGCTTCTCTGTTTGGAGCAGGATTTGCGGGGATCAATTCACGTAGCATCTGGTTCTCTAGTCTGATCTCATGCACCATGAGAGTCAGAGCCTCAACCTTCTGAGAGAGGGCGAGGACATGTGGGGCGAGTTCCACTGTATCCGTTATTTTACGGTTCCACTAATCTGTCATACACCCCTGTTATCTTGGAGTATAGTGGATCACAGCTGTGGTACAAGACCCCTAGTGGTTGCGGTGCGGTTGTCAGACTATAATCCCAGGCGTCACTCTCAATCAGTAACAGAGAGTTTGGGATTTAGGCATCATGGGCCACATAACACAAAAAAGAATGTCTGGTGGGGTTATTACTTCATAACCTTAATTCTCAATGCAGTTAAATAGTAAAGTATGTTCAAGTAAAGGAAGAGTTCCCCCCAAACTCCAGTACTCCAGGTCCACGGAATCTGTTTTACACAATAAGCGTTATATCAGGCAGTCTCTAGATTATAACAAGAATATATCACTCCCCAGCATCATATGTAGCTATAGGTACTCAGTAATCCCAGTAGGTAAGCAGACCACGGTGCAGAGATAACAGTTCAACTGGCGAGACACAGACTCAGCAAGGAGCACTTGCATGTGTCCCCCATTAGCAGTTACTTGAGGTTTAGGTGTATAGTCCCTGGTTCCAGAGTCCGGTCTCCTTGGAGTCGAGGCTGTAAGGTGAAGCAGGGGCGATCTGTCGAGTTGGCTGGAGGTTCAGGAGGAACGGGGCATTAGTAGGGCGTACAAACCCATTAGTGGAACGCCTACAAGCGTTCCGAATTTCTTTAAATAGGCGGCGGACACGGAAGTGGAGCCTCGCGGCTTGCCGACACTTCCACGTTCCACCGTGGAACGCATACAACCTCCCCTACAGGGGGAGGGAATGCGATGATTGGTTCGCGGCCGATGCGTTCCAACCAAAACTGCGAACAGCCATGTATGCTTAACATTGTCAAGAGCTTTTTCAGCATCAATCATGATGATCACATTACTCAACGCTGGCTACCTGGTTGATTGTTCAAGAACAGTTAGGACTTTTTGCGAATGTTCATAACAACTGCCCTTCCTTTGGTGAAAGCAACTTGCTTAGGGTGTGTATAAGGCTGGGCATAATTACTGCAAGTAGATCAGCCATGAGTTTCGACAATATGTTTGCATCAAGGTTAATTAAAGAGATGGGCCTATATGAACCCAGCAACGTGGGATCTTTAAAAGGTTTTGGCAGGGCTCTAATATAAGCCTCATTACCTGTGGGTAAGTGACTTCCATCCCTCCACATTTGGGAGTAAACATCGCTAAGCATTTGAATAAGATCTTTTTTCATGAATTGAAAGAATTCA
This sequence comes from Nanorana parkeri, assembly GCF_000935625.1. NCBI lineage: Eukaryota > Metazoa > Chordata > Amphibia > Anura > Dicroglossidae > Nanorana > Nanorana parkeri. Next base: position 208,121 of record NW_017307391.1, on the reverse strand, counting down.
GTGGTGTAACCGTCTGGCCCTGGTGCTTTAACCCCTGCTAGGTTAGAGATAGTAGAGTTAATCTCTTCTTGGGTGATAGTAGCATTTAAAATACAATTGGGAATCCGTAATTTTGGGAAGGGGAATGGAATCCTAGTAGGCATATGTGTCTGACGACAGAACCACATCATCTCTATATAAGGAACAATAATATTCCCCTCGAAGTGCATTAATCTGCTTTGAATGGATTACTTTATTACCTCCTGCATCAGTCAGGGAATGGACGTGACACATAGATTATTTTACCCTTACTAAATTCACTAGGAGCTTACTGCATTTGTTGCCAAATTTCTGAAATTGCGAGTTCCATAAGGATTTAGAGTATAATTCAAATGTCTCTAGTCTTGCCTCATATTCCCCCTTTTCCTGGATCCATTTGACTTTCAGTAGGTTGGAAGGTTGGTCTTAAAACTCTCCATAGGCCTGTCCTCAATACTCCACTGGCTCGATGGAATTTAGTAGAAACAGCCTTGATCTTACCATGAACAAATTAGATAATCTTCCCCCTTAAGAGAGCTTTACCAGCTTCCCAAAATGAAATTGATGAGGTCACTGAACCTCGATTAGTCTCAACATACTCTGTCCACCCTGCTGAAATGACCTCTTGGAAGGAGTGATCTTTAAGCAAATGAGAGGGAAATCTCCAAATTTTAGCATTTCCTTTGGGAAGCATGGATTGAATCATTAAAGGAGAACTATGAGGTGAGTGAAAGACACTCATCCTCATAGTTCGAGCCAACGTGTGACAATGAAACTGTCACACGTCGGCTCAATAGATCGGGAAGTGAGCGAACACATAACGTTGCTCGCTCACTTCTGATCATCTCCCTGCAGAGAGCCGTGACTGTCAGTCTAAGTTCCCTGCAGGGATTCCCCACCTCCCCGCACTGATCCTCCAGCGCTGACTGGAGGAACGGACGGGGGAGTGGGCGGGTACAGCTGACTCTGCCTCTAGATAGGCAGAGCCAGCTGTCATTAACGCAGCTGGGTGGATCTCGACAGCATTGTCGGGATCCGTCCCGGCTGCGACAGTCTCGGTATACCGCGAGCTGTAGCTTGCTATATACTGAGCTTTGGGTCACGGGAGGACTCTAGTATATGTCCTCCTGTGACCCTTAAGAGAACTATGGGGAAAACCACTTGCCCCATAGCTCTCTTTTAAGTCTATGAGGGCATGGTCAGAGATGACAACATCATTGATATTCGCTTGTACCACATGAGGAAGTAATAAGGGTGAGCAGAACAGATAATCAAGAGATTATAATCAAGATAAAGAGGCATGTACAAGAGAACAATTGGTGTATTCCCTACCTTTGGGATTTTGCAATCTCCATTCATCCTGCAAAGATAGCGTTGCGTGAAATTGTGCCAGATTGGGATGTCGGAGATTTCGAGAACCCTTTCTGTTTAGCAGAGCGTCTATCTTCCAAGTCAGAGATGACAGAGTTCTGGTTTTGAGAAAAATAAAACAAAAATTTGGAAGCAGGGAGGATCCTGGAAAAAGAGAGGGTTCCATGATGGCTCCCCATCACTCAAAAGGTCTTGGTAAGAGTGAAGTTATGACTGTACAGTCCAAGAGTAGACATGAAATTACGATCCCAGGTTGCACACAGAAGGATTCAAGTCGGGAGTAATTCACGATTGGAGGCACTGAGAGGCTTATGTGGTGACAGTGGCGACAACCTCATTCCCTTACCTGCTTGTTCAGAAGCTCTGGTTCTTTTTGGTACAAATAAGTCTAAACGTTTGAATAAGACCTCATTTAGGAAGAATGGCCTGTCCTTCTGGCATTGTTGTACTTTTCTTTGGATTATCCTTTTTAAAAACATATATATTTTTTTTAAAGGGTGTTTTCCACCTATTGTAGACACAGGAAAGTGGAATTGGTGGTGAGATCTATGTACACCATCAATGGTTTAACCTTATGCCCTGTTTTGGGCACAGTCCTTGTATCCCGAACACTCAAAGAATAGCCAAACCTGTTGCGTCCGAGACTATAAACATGTTTCTCCTCTGTGGAACTGGCGGACCAATTAATTCATAGTCTTCCATACGTGTGTAATGATTCACTGGATACTGGACCTCTTATTTCCAGAATTAATTTTTTGGCTATCATTCTTCGCCATATATTGTGGCTTAAATCACGGTCAGCTGACCAGACTCCTAAGGAAGCCCTTACAGATTTACCTTTTTAAGGGTGATTATGTGTTTGGGGCAACGCTGGATGATATAATCAAAAATATCACGTGAGGTAAGAGTACATTTTTACCACAGCTTAAGAAAGGTAAGAAACCTAGGCATAAACAAGGTCCTTCCTTTTAGCCTCACAAACATTTATCCCGAGGGATCCTAGGATAAAAGTCGAAAGCTTGGTAAGTCCATCTTCTCCAGTGAAGTGATCTTGGCAGAAGATGGCAAGTCCACTGAACAGACTTCTTCCACACAAGAGCTTTCCCCATCTGCCCAGTGTCGCAGTGCATGGCAATGCCACAGTGCAGTTTGGCAACTGTGCACCCAGGACTCTCAGCCACAGGGGCTCAGAGGGCCCAGAATGTAATTCCTTTTATAAGGAGGAACCTGGCATTTCAGTCTCTTCCGGATTGTAGCTAGGATCTGGAGCTCTGGAGATTACATAGAGATCTGGGTGGGATAAAATCTCCAGTCCTGGAGCCAGATGTTGCCAACAACCACCCTGGGCTAATCAGGTGACTGAGAGCAGCTTTATTAAGAAGCCAGACCAGAGCGAGGAGGAGAGGCGGTGTGGTGTGTGCTGGAGGTAGATGAGGACCAAGCCAGGTGGTGTGGTGGAGCCACACCAGGAACAGCCAGGGAGGTTGAAGACAGGGTGATAGAGCCAGACACACAAGGTGTGTGGAAAGCTGCTGAAAGCGGCTAAAGGGTATGAAGTACCTCTGAGGCGTTTCGTTGAAGTAAACGTTAAACGTCCTGGGACACTGTGAGTGAATGGGACAACCTCTATCTGCTGAAGATAAGTGAACTTTACTTTGCCTTATATGCTGAGGTTAAGCCTTCATTTGTGTTTTTACCTTTGAGTTGCCTGAAGAGCAAAAATAAATACTTTTTTTGATGGAGAGCTCTGTGAGCTCCTCAACATTACACCAGCTAAAGTGGGGGGACACTTCTGTTTGTGGACCTGTAGTTGTTTCAAATTTCAGACAGCTGGGTTTCTGAACTGGCATTATTGGGATACAAAATAGAGTTTCATTCTTCTCTTCTAGCTTGCTGCTTTTATTCAAACCTTCAATTAACTCAGATTCTCTTACGTGATTTATGGCGAGCTGTAAGGAATCTGATTCAAATGGGAATTATTGTCCTAATCCCACCATCAGAAAAATTCAAAGGATTTTATTTCGCTTTTTTCACAGTGCCCAAAAATGACAGGCTTGGTCTGATTTTGGATCTCAAAGCCCTGCACACCTTTGTCAAGGTCTGCAAGTTAAAATGGAGTTTATCTGCTCAGTAATCGCTACTCTTCTTCAGGGGAATTATTCTTTTGAGAGTATTCTTTATATCCCTTTATTAAATTTGTCATAGAAAGAGAAATCAGCGTTTCAGAATAGCTGCCTTATGCTGTAAACCTCCTTTTTTTTTTAATTTACATAAAGATGAGGTAGTTATTTGTCCTAACATTCCTTTCTTCCTAAGGCAGTATTCAATTTCCATCTTAATGAGGATATTCTACCCTCACTTTGTCCTCGTCGAATGCATCCTAAAGAAAAAGCGCTTATATGATTGGACGTAGTTACGACAGTGTGAGTTTGTTTGTCTGCTACTGAATCTCTCCCTCAGCCAGATTCCTTTTTTGTGATCACTGATAAACCACGGAAAGGAGGCTTCTACAGCAACCATTTCTTGTTGCCACATACAAGTTATTGTTCAGGCTTATGCTGTTATATGACAATCTCCATATTTTCCAGTTACAGATTATTCTATTCATGGGCTTTTTTTTTATAAATTCAATTTTTATTGACAATTTTTTTTTCAATTAAGAACACAGAAGGAAAGAAATTTACACAAAACAGACATCTCGAGATATCCATATAAATATGCTAACACAGCAATGCATAACAGTAAACGTCAGTATTAGTCTCCAAGGGAGCCAGGATGATGTCCAAACTGTATAGAAGCATTATATAGGACGTAAAGAAAACTCTCCCCCACTTGCAGGCGGGCAGTAGAAAACAAATGTAAGAGCAACGCTAAAACAGGTTGAAAACCATAGTGTGAGGAGGGGTAAGTATGAATAATAAGAACTGATACACAACCAGAGAAGAGCCTAGGAAATGGGAGAGAAGAGAGAAAGATAAAGAAGGAAAAAGAGAGGCGAAAGGAAGAAAAAGGGAGTCAGAGAAAAAAGCTATCCAAATTACAACAGCAGTCCTTCAGGATTCCATCAACTGCCTGTATTCGTCAGATTCGGGGAATTCAAACCAGTAAAACCAAGTAGTGGAGAACCTCTCCATAGTGCCTTTCATCGAGCTAGTGAGATCCTACATGTGTTTAATGTCACTAACCCACAGCAGCCATTGTCGAACAGTAGAAGGTAAAGTCTGTTTGCACAAAAAATGGATACAGGTCCTCACCGCATTCACCAAGTGGATAAGAATAGAGCGTTTATAGCCCTGCAGAGAACGCTGATTATGGTGAAGCAGGAAGATGGCAGGGTCTGACGGAATCGGGCAATATGTACATTTTAGCATTATAGCTCTCACCTGATTCCAAAAATTTGTAAGCAATGGGCAGGACCAAAACTGTCTGCTGGAGAGGTGCCACAATGCCGGCAGGAATCTGAAGCCTCGGGGAAGATCCTGTGAAGTCTGAGGAGTTCTATACCACCTGGTCAATATTTTATAGCTGATCTCTTGGTATTTATTGCTGACAGACCACTCAAGGGATAACTGGAGAATCATGGAGCATTGATTGGGCGCAAACTGCACCCCCAGGTCTTGTTCTCCCCCTTGAGGAAGGGCAAAGGTAAATCAAGGTCGAGAAGAAGCAATAGCTTGTAACTAAAGGACAGCGTTTTAGTTAGAGTATATATAAATAGATAATGGTCTAGTGAACGATCTGGGAGAAGGAAGGGAGGACAGGTAATGAGACAACTGATGAAGTCTCCAAAAACCCAGAGCAGCCAGTGAAGGGTCAGAGGAGAATTCGGAGAAAGAAGGCAATGTAGAACCACAAAGAAAATGGAACGTCCTGTTAACGAGGATGCATAACAACTTTCATAATCCGAACCGGCGCAACCCACCCAGGTGCTCGCCCACCATTTCGGGTCAGTGAAAGTGTTATGACTAGGCAAAACCTTATTGGATTGGGACGCCAACTCATATGGCCATCGCCCCTCATATTGAGATTGCACGATCAGCTTGATATCAGTTGATAACTCCGACTGTCCCTGTGTGCATGCCAAAGCCCATGATACATTCTTACTTTGCGTCACAACGCTGTCAACCAACACCCTAAAATGGCTAATAAAATCTCCAGCCACCTTGACCTGGGTGTTTATGTGGCTCTGTTGGATATTATTAATGATGTCATTAACAAGCTGTCTGCTATATCTTCCGATAGTAGGCAGGGATTCGCTACACAGAGACAAATGTCTGAAGGTTGGTTTGGAACTGCCATTTAGGTATTCTAAGTGAATGTTGGAGAATTAATGGATACCCCTATGCTTGTGTTTGCCCATATCGCAGTACCCTGAGAAGTCGTCTGAGAGGAGAAGGCCAAGAAATAGCGACGTGGAGATCCATTCAGGCACAAAGCGGCACATGTTGGAATGTACAACATTTTCATGTTCGAAAACTGCCAAACAGCTATCTTCAAATATTGACTCTGAGATTGCATGGGTCATCAAAGAAACCAACTGTGTGTTATTCACGACCTAGGCCAAGGAATGATCTGCAGTACGATGGTGCCCCCTGATGGAGGACTACAGTGCATGTGGACAAATATGAAGGACGATGCCGATTGGCCGAAAGACCTATAAGGGACATGCAGAATTCTGGGTTAAAGGGGTGTTGATGTACGTGTATGATTGGGTCCTGTTTACTATAAAAGTCAGCGCTCAGCCATATTGCTCTCTCTCTCTCTCTCTCTGTCTCTGAGCCCAGCCAAGACATAGAAACCAGAGGACAGACTTGCTGCGTAAAGTATTACATCGGTAGTTTGCAAAGTGTTACAGGACATGATTAAAGACCACTTAGTAGAATTTGTTCAGGATAATGGCATAGTTAGTGATAATCAACATGGGTTTAGGAAAGACCGTTTCTGTCCAACTAACCTGCTAACTTTCTACAAGGGGGTAGGTAGCGATCTGGATGGAGGAAGGTCTGTGGATGTGGTATATCTGGATTTCTCAAATGCTTTTGATACGGTACCACACAAACGCTTACTATATAAGCTGAGATCGATGGGCATAGATGGAAGGGTGTGTACATGGATAGAGAACTGGCTAAAAGAACGGGTACAGAGAGTATCAATAAATGGCGCCCTTTCAGACTGGGCTAATGTCATGAGTGGTGTGCCTCAGGGTTCTGTGCTGGGACCCATGCTTTTCAACCTGTTTATTAATGACAACGGGGAGGGTGTAAACAGTAATATTTCAGTGTTTGCTGATGATATGAAAATCGGGAGGGTAATTGATATGGACCAAGCTAGTATATCATTGCAGGAGGACCTGGACAAAATAGGGGAGTGGGCAACTATATGGCAGATGAGGTTTAATGTCGATAAATGCAAAATTATGCACTTTGGGCCTAAAAATAAGAATATGGGTTATACAATTATGGGTATGCAGCTAGGGAAGTCAGAAATGGAGAAAGACTTGGAGGTCATAGTAGACCATAGACTAAATAATAGCTTACAGTGCCAGGTTGCTGTAAGCAAAGCTAGTAGAGTCCTGTCCTGTACAAAAAAGGGATGTTTTGCAGGGACAAGTCTATAATTTTGCCAGTGTACACTTCACTGGTTCGGCCTCACCTGGAGTATGCGGCCCAGTTTTGGGCACCAGTACAAAGAAAGGATGTCCTTAAGGAACTAAGCGCAGTTATAACAAGACCGTTATTCCTCATTTTTAAGGACTCTCTAATGACTGGTAGAGTTCCAAGTGCACCGGTACACAGAGGGGATGTCCTTGAACTTTAGAAAGTCCAGCGGAGGGCGACCAAACTCATCAAAGGGATGGAGGACAAGAGCTATGAGACACGGTTACTAAATTTAAATATGTTCACGCTGGAAGTAAGGAGATTAAGGGGGGACATGATTTTCATGTACAAAATGTTCTATAGTCATAGCGACATTAGCAACAAACTCTTTAAGATTAATTCCGTAACAAAGACTAGAGGCCACCACCTGAAACTGGTAGAAAGAAAATTCAAACACACGGGGCGAAGGGGGTTCTTCTCAGTTCGAGCGGTTAGGGTCTGGAACTCGTTGCCACAAGCAGTGATTTCAGCTAATAGTGTGGAATCGTTCAAGAAGCTTTTGGACGATTTCCAGAGAAACGGTATTATACAGGGGTACAAGTACTCCTAATAACGAGATGACTCAGGGACCTATACACACACACACACACAGTAGGTTGGACTTGATGGACATGTGTCTTTATTCAACCTCAAATACTATGTAACTATGTAACTATGTCCTAGATCTGGAAAGAGTCCAGTGGAGGGCAACCAAACTCATTAATGGAATGGAGTACCAAGACTATGAGACACGGCTACTAAATTTAAATATGTTCACGTTGGAAGTAAGGAGATTAAGAGGGGATATGATTTTCATGTACAAGATGTTCAACGGTCATAGAAACATTACCAACAAACTCTTTACGCTTAACTCAACAACAAAGACTAGAGGCCACCACTTAAAATTGGTGGGAAAAAAATTCCAACACAAGGGGCGAAGGGGGTTCTTTTCAGTTAGAGCGGTTAGGGTCTGGAACTCTCTGCCACAGGTAGTGATTTCAGCGAAGAGCATGGAATCATTCAAGAAGCTTTTGGACGATTTCCTGAGTTACCATAATGTACAGGGGTACAGGTACTCTTAAGATTGTGATGACACAGGGACCTATACATACACACACACACACACACACACACACACACAACAGGTTGGACTTGATGGACTTGTGTCTTTTTTCAACCTCAAATACTATGTAACTATGTAGTATTCTCTTGATTGTCTTATTGTACTTTGTATCTGTTTTTATATTTTATTATGTTTAGTTATATTGGTGTAGAAATAAAAAAGACCATTGCTTCTTTTAACCATTGTATCGTTATCATCATTGGAAGCAGAGAATAGCAAGTTAGCTTATTTCAGGAAGCCAAGGCAATTAGATATTACAGTCCTGTACTTGGCCTGCTGTCCCAAACGCATAAACACATTCTGGAGGCCAGGGGTGAATTCCGGGGTCCCAATGATCGGGTGTAATGGGAAGGGGGAAGTAGAAAGCCCCCTAGACTCAAAGGCTATTCTGGCAGTATAAGAAAAGCACAGTACGTACTGCCAAACATGCAATAGTGCGCAGGCGCGCACGGAAGTGTGCACTACGGAACATGCGAGGAAACACACGCATGAAAGAAGATGTGCACTGACCAACAGGGTGGCGCATAGGAAGTTGCATAGGACAGGCATTAATTGGCTGGCCTATATAAACAAGCATATAAGGTGCACAGGTTACTGGAAGATCTTCAGCTTGTTCCTGTTTCCCTGTGATCTGATCTGTCTGCTTGATTCCTGCACCTAACTCTGCTTGTTTCCTGACCGCTCCTTTTGCATGCTTCCTGCCACCGAGACCTCGGCCTGTTTACTGGATTGCTCTCTGCCTTCTGCCTGGTACCTCGCTGATCTGCTGCTCTCGACCTCGGCCTGTGACCCCCGACATCTCTCCTGGTTCTCCATTCTGTACTTTGTTGCCCAGCTGGCTTTGACCTTGGACCATATCCTCGACCTGCTTCTGTCTCCTTTTCCAGTCTGATCCCCTGGGTTCCTGGACTCACGCAGTGCAGTCTGCTTCATTAGCACTCGTGCTACTCTGTGTCCACACACTCCCTGTCCCTACTACCAAGGGGTGTTGGACAAGAGGCGCAAGGGCAGCCCCCTCATCCATTCAGTCTCCGCTCAGGTACGTGACAGTATCTTCCAGCCATGTCTTAGACCGAGAGGGGTGCTTTACCCATTGAAGCCCTGTGCCAGCAACTCTCCTCTCTTACCCATGCTCTGAAGAATGTACAAGAAGTTACTTCAAATTGGAAGGACGCATCCTCTCCGTTACTGTAGTGACCCCAACATCAGCGCCTGAAATCAGTAAAGCTGAACAGTCTTTTATGACTCCAGCAGTACTCTTCCCTCCGCAGAACCTCGAGTTCCTGCTCCTGAACGATTCTCTGGAGGGCAAGTAAGGTTTAGTGCCTTCAAAAATGCATGTCAGCTATATTTTACATTACAACCTCATTTTCTTCCTTAGCTACGAAAGTGGGCTTCGCCATCTCCTTGCTAGCGGGGGAACCACACTCCTGGGCTCATCACCTACTAGAACAAGACAGTCCCACTCTGAATTCCATTACATCCTTCTTTAAAGTGATGGCCCTGCTCTACGACGACCCCCAACGAGTCTCAACCACCGAAGCAACCCTGCTTTTTTTCCAACAGGCGCGTCGTCCCAAGAAAGATTATGCTGCCAAATTTCGTAAATGAGCAGCAGACATGGACTGGAATGACGCTGCGCTGCGTCATCAATTCTGCTTAGGTTTATCAGAGACTCTGAAAGATGAGCTAGCTCGAGTGGGGATCCCAAACACTTTAGAAGAGCTCATCAGGCTGGCCATCCAGTTGGATCGTAGGCTCATGGATCCTACGAGCGTAGGCAAATGGATTGATCCAATAGCAACCGGCCCACTTGGGTGTTTCCGCATGCACCGCTGTCACGATTACCTTCGGTATCAAACTTCTCTTCTGCCACCATTGAACCTATGCAACTCGGATTGGTATGATTGCCTCTGACATCTGAAGACAAACAACACCGTATGCAACACAGTCTTTGCTTGTACTGTGGAGAACACAGTCACTTCCTTCGTAGCTGTCCAGTAAGGCCTAGCAAGTCCGTCTCCACCGTTTGTCCTTCCACCTACCCAGCAATGAATGGATCTGCTCATGTTTCTCTTTCCCATTCTCTGCAGATACACTGAAGGGATATTCAGGTACAGGCCATTATTGATTCAGGTGCTTGCAGCTGTTTTATGGACCAAACCTTTGCCCAGCAATATCAGGTTCCATTACAGTCCAAATCCCAGCCATTAACCATTCATCTGGCTGATGGGTCTAAACTCAGCTCCAGTCCTATTGCCCAAGAAACCCGTCCCATACGTACTCTCTCAGTAACCGGCCATCAAGAGTATCTACGTTTGGACATCATCCCATCACATTTATTTCCTGTCATCCTGGGCATTCCTTGGCTGCAAGCATCTAACCCTCAGATAAACTGGGACTCTGGAAAAGTTTCCTTATCTGCCTACTGCGGACAGCTCTGTTTTCAGCAATCTTCTTTCCTGGGACTTCAGACCGAGTCGCCTGCTGCACAGTTTGTCGCCTCAGTATACCACGACTCCCTTGATGTTTTCGACAAGAAAAAGGCTGATGCTTTACCTCCTCATGAATATTATGACTGCCCGATTGAACTTTTGTCAGGGGCCGAGATTCCTTTTGGGCGGATTTTTCCCCTATCTGAACCTGAACTGGAAACATTACGACAATACATCAATGAGAACTTGGAGAAGGGGTTCATTCGACCCTCTACATCCCTTGCTGGAGCAGGCATATTCCTTGCTGTAGAAAAAGAAAAGGACCATACCCTACGCCCCTGTGTCGAATAACGGGAATGAAATAAAATCAGTCAAAAACCGTTACCCTCTACCTCTGTTTCCTGAACTTTTTCACGATTTAGGTCAGCATCAATTTACACAAAGCTTGACCTTCTTGGTGCTTATATTCCAGTGTGGATAGGAGAGGGGGATAAATGGAAAACCGCTTTCCTTACCCGTTTCAGAGGACTTTGAATACTTGGTGATGCCTTTTGGGCTATGCAAAGCCCCAGCCACATTTCAACAGCTTGTCAATTAAATTTTTAGAAAATTCCTGCACCTTTTCATGATTGTTTATCTTGATGATATCCTCCCCTTTCCTTACAGATCCACTGGGAACATGTGAAGGAAGTCCTCAGCCGGTTAAGAGAACATGGACTTTATGTAAAAGCTAAAAACCCTGCTTAGAAGAGTGAGTGCGCAGGAACAACGTAGCGGAGAGGCTACCGCCCTCACCTCCACCCACTCCGAAACGCAGGCTGGAAGTGGTTACCAGCGAACCATCAGTCGGCCTACCCGAGCGCTTCGCTGGCGACCAGAAGAAGTACCGTCCTTTTATCATATCGCGTCAATTATTGTTCTCCCTGAAGCCCCACACATACTGCTCTGATTTTATTAGAGTGCGGACAGCCACATCCCTACTTTTGGGGCCTCCCCAGACATGGGCTCACAACTATTACATACCAACAGTCCAGTATTATCAACCTGGGAATCCTTTGTTGCTGCCATGCAGGTTCTCTACGATGATCTTCTAAGCTCCTCTACTGCCAGGGGCACTCTACGTACACTGAGGCAGGGTAGACGACCAGTAGAGGACTATATCACCGAGTTCAGGGAGGTTGCCCCGGACACTGCACTCAATGACGTGGCTCTCATCGATCAATTTCAGATCGGTCTTTCCGATCAGCTGAAAGACGAGCTCGCCCGCATTGGAATTCCCGGTACCCTGGATGAGTTAACGAGTTAGGTCACCCACCTGGACTGTCACCTCCACGGCGACAGGAATCTTTTCCGCTTCCAGTCCCCGTGCCACCTTCGACAACACTGCCCAAGAGGAGCCGATGCAGATCGGAGTGGTTCGGGGACCTCTGTCTGTGGTTGAGAGGGCAAGAAGGAGGACTCTGCATCTGCGCCCATACTGCGCCAAGCCGGGCCTACGGTATACCTAAATATGCCTGTGTACAATAACTTATCTCGTCTTTTTTGTACCTTGCTGCAGATCTCCTTCAGGTCTGTTTCCTGCCAGTGGACTCCACTCCATGTCTTGGGCCAGTGTCACCCCTGACACCCACCAAATTCTAATTTTCAGGGACCGCAAGAATTTGGAGTACCTTCGAACAGCAAAACGCCTAAGACCCCATCAAGCTAGATGGGCATTATTCTTTTCACACTTCTTATTCCACATAACTAACAGACCTGACTCCAAGAATGGCAAGCCAGATGTGCTATCTCGAATCTTTCTGGAGAACAAAGATTGTGGTCATCCTGACACTATCCTCCCTGCTCAAAGTTTTTTGTTAGTAGAAACTGATTTTGTTTCTCAGCTTAAACAGGCATCTGCAAAAGGGGCTTTGCCATCCGGTTCTGACCTCCACGAACAAGATGGACTATTTTTCTATGACAAGAGGGTTTTTGTACCTCCAGACATGCGACTAAGGGTCCTTAGCCTATTCCATGATCACCCTCTAGCAGGTCACTCTGGGGTTAAGACCGTAGAACTGGCATGACTATCCTTTTGGTGGCCTAATCTAAGGTCTGATTGCCAGGACTATATAAAATCCTGCAAAATATGCATCCGAAACAAGAGCGACAAGTCTAAAACATGACATGGTGTTTGCTAAGACAGCTACCAGTCCCCAGTAGACCTTGGGAAATGATAAGCATGGACTTCATCGTGGAACTTCCCTCTGAAGACTTTACAACAATTTTTGTGGTAGTTTATCGTTTGTCCAAAATGGCCCATTTTTTGCCTATGGTGGGAACTCCAACTGCTTCAGAGACTGCTCACATAGTCATCAAAGAAATTGTTTGTCTTCATGAAATTCCCAATAGCATTATTTCAGATCGTGGGGTGCAATTCACATCTAAGTTCTGAAGAGAACTTTGTAGGGCATTAAATATTGAGAATCATTTCTCATCTGCATATCATCCCCAAACCAATGGCCAAACAGAACGCACAAATCAAACTCTGGAATAATACCTTTGGTGTTTTTCTTCCTGTTCACAAGACAATTGGGTTTCTCTCCTCCCTTTAGCTGAATTTGCCTACAATAGCTCAGTGCATTCTGCCAGTTGGGCAATCGCCATTCTTTGCAAATTCTGGCTTCAATCCTTCATTCTTACCGAATTTGAGTCCTGATACCACTGTCTCGGCTGTTCAAGAGAGATTAAACATTCTGCAATCTAACAATAGGATCCTGCAAGAAGCTATTACCAAAGTCCAGCAAGACAATAAAATATTCTTTTGACTGCGGTAGGAGGGGAGATTTAGACCTTAATCCCTGTCAATGGCCAGCCTTCAATTGACCTGCCCCTCCAGAAAGTTAGGCCCTCTGTATATTGGTCTGTTTGTTGTGAAGAGGAAAATCAATCTGGCAGCATACGAACTTGCACTGCCACAAACTTACAAGATTCATCCTGTTTTCCATGCTTCCTTGCTCAAACCCATGGTTGCAGATCCAATGGAGGGTCATCATAAATATTGGGTCATGAATTGTTAAAATGTGTTTTGTAAACTTATTTACTTATTATTGAAAAGTAATTGTATGCTGTTGTTATTATTAGATTGGTTGCCTCCATTCCCCTGAGGAAGCGAGTATGCGAAACGCGTTGGGGTCTATGCCTGATACGCAAGTTGGCCAGAATATTACTGTATGAGATAATTGTGAAATTCTCAAAGATACAGCTGGATATGAACATATGAATTATGGTTTATTTATTTTCTGGCAGCGTATGCAGATCAATATGGGGGAATCGTGTCTTTTAGAATAAGATGTTTTTTTATTGATATCATGTAAAAAATATGTACTAATACATTTTTCTCTGATTTTACTTGTGCAATGGCTATGACACCTCATTAAACCCCAATCCTTTCTTGTTGTATAAGGATGCATACTTGACTGTCTTCAAAAGGAATTACCTTTTTGGTATACTGCTGAATCCTGACCAGAGGGTTTGGCTCTTCTATGCTGTGCCATACGCTGGCGTAGCTGCTGTTTTGTTTCACCGACATAACATTCTGAGCACTCCTCACTGCACTGGACAATGTTGTTCATCTTAGGTTTTGGCATAGAGTCTTTTGGGTGAACCAGTTGTTGCCTCAGTGTATTGCTGGGTTTAAAGCAGACAGGGATGTGATGTTTTTTAAAAACCCTTCTAAGTTTCTCAGACACCCCAGCTACATATGGGATGACCAAATTCGTCTGTTTGTCATGCTTTTCACCCTCACTGGTACTCTTGGCATTCTTTCCTTCTTTCCTCTTTCAGTTTTGACAAAAGCCCAGTCTGGATACCAGCAAATATTAAGGGCTCCCTGAGGTGTTTGGATTCCTTTGTCTTGGCCTCTGTTCTGGTGGGAATTTTCTCTGCCCGGTGGTGTAGAGTCCTGATGACTCCCAGTTTGTGGTCTAGAGGGTGGTGTGAGTCAAATAGCAGGTATTGGTTCGTGTGTGTTTAATTCTGAATTGAGAAAGCTGGGTTGATGACCAGTGAAACGTCAAGAAAAGGTAATCTTAAGCGGTGTCATACTGGTGAGAAGAAGAGACACAGAGGAGGACAATAGGAAGAAGAATCAAGGAAGACGAGGAGAAAGGAAAAAGGTGGAAAGAGAAAAGAGAAGAAAAAAAAAAAGGAAAAAAAAAAAAAAAAAAAAAAAAAAAAGGGGGGGGGGGGGGAGCTGACCAGTGAGGGCAAAACAAAAGGAGGTAAAGAAGAAAGACAAGTGGGAGGACAACGAGCAACTAAAGGATGCAAATTAAAGACTCAAAGTTACTTTACAATCAAAATCATGTCCCCTCTTAATCGCCTCACTCCTGGCGTGAAAAATCAACCGTACAAGCAGAACTTGGGCCCCACCGACATCTAGCCTAGTTAAATACCACTGGCCACTAGGTTTAAGACCCAAGTCTGTTTGGACTGAGACTTTGCCTTCACAGTTTGCTATTTCAGATAGAATTACATTAGTGAGTTCAGTGTTGTTTGCATATGCAGATAGGCAGCAACAGCTAAGATTTATCTGTATATTTAAAGTGCTTCTATTACTTGCTATTTGCCATTGTTGTACCTGTTCATGCATTTATTGGGTAGCATATTATTTGTTTAGTAAAACTTTTACAAAACCTCACAAGGTGTGCTGGTGTGCTGCGGATCCATTACCTGATGACTATCATAGAAGTGAGACAGAAGTACCTGTATATTCCAGCGGCTCCTTCGGGGGTGAGCGCTACACTTGTTTCATAGCTTTGGTCCTCCAGCCCCTTAATTAGTTTAGTTACCCTTCTCTGGACCCTCTAGCTCAAGGACATCTTTTCTGTGGATTGGTGACCAAAACTGAACCGCATAATCAAGATGGGGCTGAACCAGTGATCTATAAAGTGGCAAAATGATTGCTTTATCTCTACAGAACATTCCCGTTTTAATGCATGACAGTACTCTGTTAGCTTTGTGTCAGGGACCCAGGGGGGCCGTTCCTCACCAGGCTCGCCGGAGCGGGCATCGGGCACGGGCCCCTCCTCCTCCTGGCAGAGCATCTGGCGCTGGGGTGCATTTCGCTGTATAGGGGACTACAAATCCCAGCAATAATACATTATACAGCACAATGCAGCCACCAGCTATAGAAGACTACAAGTCCCAACAATAGTACATTATAGCTGGTGGAATTCCGCATTGCGCTGTATAATGTATTATTGCTGGGATTTGTAGTCCCCTATACAGCGCAATGCAGAATACCACCAGCTATAGAGGAGTACAACAAATCCCAGCAATACATTATACATACAGTGTATAATGTATTGCTGGGATTTGTAGTCCTCTATAGCTGATGGTATAATATACAGTACAGCGCAATATACCGTCAGCTATAGAGGAATACAAATCCCACTATCCCAGCAATACATTATAGAGCACCATGTGTGGGAAAGTGCAGGCTTACCTGAGTAGTCTTCCAGCAACTTGCTTCTGAGATCGGGCCTGTCTGTCGGCGGCTGTCATCCCCTCACACCTGCTCCTCCTTACTTAAACAGCGCGCGCCAGTTTAGGTAGTAACCAGCACACGCCGTATGCAGCTTCTAACAGCGTGGGAGACGGGAGGCCGCACTTTTGGTGGCTGCAGGGATCAGGGGAATATAAAAAAAAAAAAAGTTTGTTTTATGCTCCCGGGGATAAAATGTCCCCGGATTTTGTTTTAAAAATGTTTGGTCCTCAGAAGGCCCCAACGGGCTGCCCTCTACAGCGCCTGATTGCAGGGCCGCGTCTGCCTGATCCAGCCAGACCGGATCGCATACCGAGGTGATCCGGGCTGGCTGTACCAGGTAGACGCGGCATGTTAGAGGGCCCCCTGCTGGGGCCTCCCGAGCACCTCCTTGAGGAGCAGCGGCCTCACTGATCACAGAGCTACGTCGGATGCGGCGGGCGGTTGGGTGCAGGTGGCAACGGGGGTCAAGGGGCCGTTCGCGGTGGCACCAGAGAGGCCTGGGGAGCAATTGCCACCCTGCCCCCTGGCCCAGTCCGCCCCCGGCCATGTGAAATGAATTGGCAAGTGAGGCATTTTTGTTGCTTACATCGGTACACCCCTTTTCTATTGTCAAAGAGGAAAGTGTGTTACGGTTTGGGTTTGGTGCCACCATGTTTTTGACACTTCTGTGTCGTACTGGAACACAGGCTCCCTGTGTTCAAGGCCGGGAGGGGGTGTGGCAAATCATTAAAGCCACGCCCCCTGCCCGTAGTGTGATCGCCACACCCGGATCCAGTGTGGTCTGCAAAAATAGTGCTTGCAGTTTTTTTAAAGATCGCACTGGACCAGAACGCAGGCACTAATGTGCCTGTGTTCCGGGTGCGGAGGGGGGGTGGCTGAGGTGCCTTTCACTTCAATGCACCGCCACACCCCCTCCCGCTCCTGAGCACAGGGTGCCGGCTGGCTTGCGTTCCATAGGCTAAACGCTCTGGAACACAGACTTTGTGGTGTGAACCTGGCCCAAAGCTGGCATATAAGACTTTTGTCAACCATCTGCAGTTTCACAGACTGCATCAGAGAGCACAGAGCGGCCCCGCCCCCATCACCACCTGACCTCAGACAGAGCTGGCAGGACTGTGCAGGACATGCGCTGTCCTGTGAAAGATCACAGAACACTGAGTCCAGGAGAAGGTGAGCTGACAGGGGGAGGGGGCAAGCAATCACTAGCAGACACTAGCAGAGTGAAAAGTGATTGGAGCTCCACCACCCCATGCTGGACACATGGGGGGGGGGGGGGCACAGGAGCATATCTGATTGTGTTCGGGCTGGTTCGCTATGCCCGACGGCCAGCTCTGAGAGCTCTGTTTATCAGGAGCACAGAGCGGCCAGGCTGAACAGCAGAGATCCGTCCCGTCCCCATCCCCAGCTGACAGACGAGCCGGAGAACTATGCAGGACATGCGCTGTCCTGTGAAAGATCACACACAGAACAGAGTCCAGGTCCAGGAGGAGATGGTGAGCTGACAGGGAGGAGGGGGGAGGAAATCACTAGCAGAGTGAATAGTTTCAAACTGAGTACAGACACAGCCAGAGCCACCATCAGGGGGTATGGACGATACTCGTATGAGAGGCCTGGGCAGCCTGGGGGGTCCAGGCCCCTTATATGCGTATCTGCCGTACAAGGGGTGGCATAATAGAGGAAAGAGGTGGAGGCGGCTGGGCCCCAGGAGGGCTCTGTGGAGTCTCAGGTGGGTCCTAAAACCAGCGCGTCACTGATCCCAGAGTCTAGCGCGTTCCAGCGAGTCACTGTTCCCTGAGTCCAGCGCGTCACTGATCCCCGAGTCCAGCGCGTGTTATGGAAATTCGCTTGGTTCTACGCACAATTCCATGACACACTAAACTGCGCCAAAGTATGTCAAACACAAAGAATTTCCCCCGTGCTTAAAAGCACAGTTGTATTACGCTCTTTTGTGCAAGGACTGGAAGTATCTCTGTAGAGTCATAAGATACAGGAGACAGGTGTTGCTTGCTTGCTGCTTCCATGCTTAGAGAGCCAGCACAGGTATGTGTTTATTGTTTTATAGCTGCCCAACAGGAAGTGATGTCTCACACAGCAAACCAGGAAGTGATGTTAACAACTAACATCACTTCCCCAATACATAGCCAGTCAACAAAACACATTAATACAATAATCTATTACCACCGGAGTGAACTTTATCCAGCACAGCTCAGTGATCAATGCCAAATAACGTTACTATGATTCTCATGCGTGCTTATTTACAGGGCCAACATCATATTATCTACAGCGGTTGATCAGACGCACTAGAGACAACAAACGCACGTTCCTTTCATATACTTCATTCAAAACAAATGCATCCACGCAAGCCAATAAATCCATGCATTGCACGGGGGCCCCAGCCGGCGTCCATACATTTGCCAAGAAGACACTGCTCCGCCACCCATAAGATATCTACTCCCATGGTTTACGCTTAGTGGGGATTTAAACCGGGTCACGCTCCAATTGAGCGTGACGCAGCAAACCCTGACACAGAGAGACATAATGACAAAATATTACAATACACTAAAAACACATCCTAGTAAAATTTCCACAACACGCGTCACTGATCCCAGAGTCCAGCGCGTCACTGATCCCAGAGTCCAGCGCGTCACTTATCCCAGAGTCCAGCGCGTTCCAGCGCGTCACTAATCCCAGAGTCCAGCACGTTCAAGCGCGTCACTAATCCCAGAGTCCAGCGCATTCCAGAGCGTCACTAATCCCAGAGTCCAGCGCGTTGCTAATCCCTGAGTCCAATGGGTTCCAGTGCATTACCGATCCCTGAGTCCAGCACGTTACTAATCCCTGAGTCCAGTGTGTTCCAGCGCGTTACCGATCCCTGAGTCCGGCACGTTACCGGTCCCTGAGTCCGGCGCATTACTGTCCCCCAGGCAGCACGGAGGCGCTGGGGCTCTCAAGCCTGTGGCCACTGCAGTGTTTTCCTCCAGTCCTCCCGCCTGATACAATGCGGGAGCTCTAGGAGGCGGGGCATCGTGCTAGTTCCCGGACTGAGCAGGCTGCTGCAATCTGTGACTAGTATCTGGGTATAGCGTGGGGGGGCCACGGGGGTAGTTGGGGGGGTCGCTATCTCTCTGCCCCTCGCTCCTCATAGCCAGTATGGAGCAAGAGGAACCAGTATGAGTTTTTTTGTTTTTTTTTTAATCGTCCTGAATATCCCTCTCTCTTATAGCATAGCAGAGCCCTGAGTCCATTGCGCCATTGCGTGGCAGAGCCCTGAGTCCATTGTGCCACAGAGTGTTGAGTCCATTTCGCCATTGTGTTGCAGAGCCCTGAGTTTATTGTCTTGGAAAGTCCTGATGAGGAACGGGGCAGCAGCGCAGGTACAGGGGGCAGCGGGTGAATATAGCCACAGAGGTCTCTCCTTCCCGCTGGTGCCGGCTGGAGTGATACTAAAGGTGAGAATCAGGGAACATATTACAAATATAAAAAATGGGTTTAAGAAACACAGCCTCTCGAGACACACTTGCTGACCAGGTGTTTATACCCCTTTCCTGGCCAGGCCATGCAATGCTGTACTGAAATAAATTTTATACCGTTTTTTGGTGACAGATACAGCTTTCTTTTTAATTTTTTTACTATATTAAGGAAAAATTACTGACAATTTTGAAAAAAAAAGTTTACAGTGCAGATTAAATCACTTCCAGTCCCTGAGCTGTCAGTGCTGGGCTTCTGCGATCTGCACTGCAGTAGCTTATTTCAAGTGTAAAAGGTGATACTAGGGGTCTTTTGGACCCCCAGTATCACCTTAAAGAGGACCTGTCACCACCATAAAGATAATTTTTTTAAAATTTCAAGTCCCCCGTGAGCTTACGCGTCTTCATGTAAACACGCTTTGGGTGCGCCTACGTACAAAAACGACGATCGCGCTACATATTTTGGGTATCGCCGGAGTCAGAGCAATAATTCTAGGGCCAATATTTATGCGCATCTCTAAATTGATGACCTGCGGGGGCTTTTAAAGCATCATCTATGGACTTTTTGTGGTACTGAATTCTGTGGCAGTTTCACCGACGCACACAATTTTTAACCTGGGCATGTTGGGTATCTATTTACTAGTTGTGACCTCATCTTTTACATTTTACAAGGGTTTTACAATAAAAGGGTTTTATATAGTGTTTTGGGGCACTAAATTTAACTAAAGTGCATTTTTTCACTTAAAAATCATATGGGCCAGTTCACACCAATTGCAGTGTGTTCCAGAGCGGTGGGAGCTTGTTTTATAGCTGCCCAACAGGAAGTGATGTCTCACACAGCAAACCAGGAAGTGATTTCAAACAGGAAGTGATGTCAACAACCAGCAAATGATTTCAACAACCAGCAAACCAGGAAGTGATGTTAACAACTAACATCACTTCCCCAATACATAGCCAGTCAACAAAACACATTAATACAATAATCTATTACCACCGGAGTGAACTTTATCCAGCACAGCTCAGTGATCAATGCCAAATAACGTTACTATGATTCTCATGCGTGCTTATTTACAGGGCCAACATCATATTATCTACAGCGGTTGATCAGACGCACTAGAGACAACAAACGCACGTTCCTTTCATATACTTCATTCAAAACAAATGCATCCACGCAAGCCAATAAATCCATGCATTGCACGGGGGCCCCAGCCGGCGTCCATACATTTGCCAAGAAGACACTGCTCCGCCACCCATAAGATATCTACTCCCATGGTTTACGCTTAGTGGGGATTTAAACCGGGTCACGCTCCAATTGAGCGTGACGCAGCAAACCCTGACACAGAGAGACATAATGACAAAATATTACAATACACTAAAAACACATCCTAGTAAAATTTCCACAACACGCGTCACTGATCCCAGAGTCCAGCGCGTCACTGATCCCAGAGTCCAGCGCGTCACTTATCCCAGAGTCCAGCGCGTTCCAGCGCGTCACTAATCCCAGAGTCCAGCACGTTCAAGCGCGTCACTAATCCCAGAGTCCAGCGCATTCCAGAGCGTCACTAATCCCAGAGTCCAGCGCGTTGCTAATCCCTGAGTCCAATGGGTTCCAGTGCATTACCGATCCCTGAGTCCAGCACGTTACTAATCCCTGAGTCCAGTGTGTTCCAGCGCGTTACCGATCCCTGAGTCCGGCACGTTACCGGTCCCTGAGTCCGGCGCATTACTGTCCCCCAGGCAGCACGGAGGCGCTGGGGCTCTCAAGCCTGTGGCCACTGCAGTGTTTTCCTCCAGTCCTCCCGCCTGATACAATGCGGGAGCTCTAGGAGGCGGGGCATCGTGCTAGTTCCCGGACTGAGCAGGCTGCTGCAATCTGTGACTAGTATCTGGGTATAGCGTGGGGGGGCCACGGGGGTAGTTGGGGGGGTCGCTATCTCTCTGCCCCTCGCTCCTCATAGCCAGTATGGAGCAAGAGGAACCAGTATGAGTTTTTTTGTTTTTTTTTTAATCGTCCTGAATATCCCTCTCTCTTATAGCATAGCAGAGCCCTGAGTCCATTGCGCCATTGCGTGGCAGAGCCCTGAGTCCATTGTGCCACAGAGTGTTGAGTCCATTTCGCCATTGTGTTGCAGAGCCCTGAGTTTATTGTCTTGGAAAGTCCTGATGAGGAACGGGGCAGCAGCGCAGGTACAGGGGGCAGCGGGTGAATATAGCCACAGAGGTCTCTCCTTCCCGCTGGTGCCGGCTGGAGTGATACTAAAGGTGAGAATCAGGGAACATATTACAAATATAAAAAATGGGTTTAAGAAACACAGCCTCTCGAGACACACTTGCTGACCAGGTGTTTATACCCCTTTCCTGGCCAGGCCATGCAATGCTGTACTGAAATAAATTTTATACCGTTTTTTGGTGACAGATACAGCTTTCTTTTTAATTTTTTTACTATATTAAGGAAAAATTACTGACAATTTTGAAAAAAAAAGTTTACAGTGCAGATTAAATCACTTCCAGTCCCTGAGCTGTCAGTGCTGGGCTTCTGCGATCTGCACTGCAGTAGCTTATTTCAAGTGTAAAAGGTGATACTAGGGGTCTTTTGGACCCCCAGTATCACCTTAAAGAGGACCTGTCACCACCATAAAGATAATTTTTTTAAAATTTCAAGTCCCCCGTGAGCTTACGCGTCTTCATGTAAACACGCTTTGGGTGCGCCTACGTACAAAAACGACGATCGCGCTACATATTTTGGGTATCGCCGGAGTCAGAGCAATAATTCTAGGGCCAATATTTATGCGCATCTCTAAATTGATGACCTGCGGGGGCTTTTAAAGCATCATCTATGGACTTTTTGTGGTACTGAATTCTGTGGCAGTTTCACCGACGCACACAATTTTTAACCTGGGCATGTTGGGTATCTATTTACTAGTTGTGACCTCATCTTTTACATTTTACAAGGGTTTTACAATAAAAGGGTTTTATATAGTGTTTTGGGGCACTAAATTTAACTAAAGTGCATTTTTTCACTTAAAAATCATATGGGCCAGTTCACACCAATTGCAGTGTGTTCCAGAGCGGTGGGAGCAATCGCACACCAAACTCTCCTCTTCGTTCTGGGGCAGAAGGTAAGCAGAGGCCCCCCCCCCCCCCCCCCCCCCACAGTGCAAACGCAAAAAGACAGATCATGCAGCATTTTTTTGCGTTCGCACTGGACCGGAACGCAGGCAATGTTTTGCCACGTGTCCGATCACACTGTGGGTGCCCCCTCCCACCCCAGAACGAATGGGGGGAGCTTAGTGTGCGATTGCTGTGCGTTCCAGCAGCTACCGCTCTGGCATGCACCGCAATTGGTGTGAACAAGCCCTAACACCTCCAGGGGTGTTTGGGCAGCCAAAGCAACAGCGCCCCTTTCACAATATTACAACCAGCATGTCATACTAAAATGTTATAGCAGACCTGAGCGGTCTGGGATTGCTCGGTCATGCACAATTGCAGACAGTGATTGCCACACGGCCCCATTGATATCATAGTTACATAGTTAGTCAGGTTGAAAAAAGACACATATTCATTGAGTTCAACCTATAGAGATATGAAAAAAAAAAGCTTAAACTGAACGCTATGCCCACAATTACCCACTGTTGATTCAGAGAAAGGCAAAAAACCCCACTATAAAGCATATGGTTCAATTTGCTACAACGGGGGAAAAAATTCCTTCCTGATCCGATAAGGCTATTTGATATTCCCTGGATCAACAATCTCTGATGCTTAAAGGAGAACTATGGGGTCAGGGCTCCTTAGGGTATAGTTCTCCTTAGGGTAACGGGAGGACACAAACTAGCGTCCTCCTGTTACCCTAAGCTCAGTATACTGCGAGCTACAGCTCGCGGTATACTGAGACGCCGCAGCCGGAGCGGATCCCGACATCGATGTCGAGACCCGCCCAGCTGCGTGAGTGACAGCTGGCTCTGCCTATCTAGAGGCAGAGCCAGCTGTACCCGCCCCCTCCCCCGTCCGTTCCGCCAGTCAGCGCTGGCGGATAGGAGCGGGGAGGGGGGAATCCAGCCCCTCCCCTGTCACGGCAGAGAGCCGTGACAGGATCGAGAGAAGAGCGAACGCCGCTATGTGTTCGCTCACCTCCCGATCTACTGAGCCGACCGGTGACAGTCTCATTGTCACAAGTCGGCTAGAACAATGAGGTGAGTGGAAATCACTCATCTCATAGCTCTCCTTTAATATACCTATACAAACTCAATATCCAGCAATATTCTGTACATTTAGGAATACATCCAGATTTTTTTTTAAACAATTAACTGAGCTAGCTAGACTTAGCTCCTGGGGGAGTCTATTCCACATTTTCACAGCTCTAACTGTGAAGAATCCTTTCTGTATGCAAAGGTTAAACCTCTTTCCCTCCAGATGCAAAGAGTGCCCCCTTGTCCTTTGCAGTGACCTTAAAGTGAATTTGGCACCAAGCTCACTATATGGACCATGTATTTATTTATACATGGTGATCATGTCCCCCCTTAATCGCCTCTTCTCCAGAGAGAACAAATTCAGGTCAGTTGATCTTTCCTTATAGCTGAGCTGCTCCATGCCTCTTATGAGTTTAGTTGCCCTTCGCTGCACTCCAGTTCCACAACATCCTTTTTGTGAATCGGTGCCCAAAACTGACCTGCATATTCCATATGAGGTCTTACTAATGTTTTTGTGCAGGGGCAGGATTATGTTTCTATTTCTGGAGTCTATACCCCTTTTAATACAAGAAAGTATTTTGATTGCTTTAGAAACTACAGCTTGACATTGCATGCTATTATTGATCTACCAGAACACCCAAATCTTTCTCCATCATTGACTCCTCCAAACATACGCCCCATAGAGTGTATGATGCATGCATGGTTTTTAGTCCTGAACTTTACATTTATCAACATTAAACCTCATTTGCCAAATAGATGCCCAATCATACAGTGCATTCAGATCTGCTTATAGGTTGGAGACATCCTGTAAGGACTGTATTCCACGACATAACTTGGTGTCATCTGCAAACACAGAGATAGTACTTTTAGTCCCCAACGCTAAGTAATTTATAAACAGTTTAAACAATAAGGGACCCAGCACTGAACCTTGGGGGACACCGCTAACAACCTCAGAACATTCAGAGTATGAATCATTGATCACCACTCTCTGAATACGGTCTTTAAGCTAGTTTTCTACCCAATTACAGATGGAATACTCTATACCTACTGGCGTTAACTTATACATTAGCCGAATGTGGGGAACTGTGTCAAACGCTTTTGCAAAGTCCAAGTATACTATATCCCCAGCCATTCATCTGTCCAATTTTTTGCTCACTTCCATTAAAAGAAAGTAGGTTTGTTTGACAGCTTCTGTCGTTTGTGAATCCATGCTGACTATCGCTTATGATATTATTTTCCAGCAAAAACAATTGCATGTGATCCTTGGTCAAACTTTCAACTATCTTGCCAAATATTCAAGTTAAACTTACAGGTCTGTAGTTACTTGCTAAATACTTTGATCCCTTTTTAAAGATAGGCACCACATTGGGCTTGCGCCAATCCATCGGTACCAAGCCAGTCATTAGAGAGTCTCTAAAAATTAGATACAATGCGGGGGGCGTGGCCAGCAGCCGAGGCGGATGGTCGCAGGGTAGCAGAGCTCCGGCACAGTGTAATCCCTAGGGCTGGATTTCAAGCACAGAGGACTCCCACTCTGCTACCCCTGACTGATCCTGACCCCAGTATTGCTCCACAATGGCGGGGAAGCACAAAACCAAGCGGGGACCCCGCAAACTCACGGACTTCTTCCGCTCGTCGGGATCGCCGAGGAGCCAAGATGGCGCCGGCTCGTCGGGTGCATCTTCCTCCCCGCGTGTCTCTGAGGGCCGGCACGAACGGGCGACACATGCGGCTACTCCTGTTGACAGGCACTCAGGACCCTCTACGGCCGCCAGCCAAATCCAAGCCCAGACGGGACACAAGAGGCTCACAGGTAGGGCCAGAGGAGGCAGAGGAAGGGGTTAACCCTGACGTGCTGGCAGACAGAGAGCTGAACACTGCCATTGAGGATTATCCTACGGCTGATCGCCCCCTGCTGGACACTACCCTGAAAGACATGCTTGTCTCTCTGAGGAGCTCCCTGCATAGAGATATGCTCTCTGCTATTCACCAGCTGAAGGGGGATATTAATGCATTGGGTGACAGAGTCAGCCACATTGAGGATAAGATGGGGGAATATGCTGAAGCCCATAATGACCTTGTGGATGCCCACAAAGATAATGATTCCGCTATGAGAGCGCTCTCTGTGAAACTAGCGGATCTTGAAGACAGGTCGAAGAACATACCCCCTCCAGAATTGCGGGCCTATGTGCAAACCTTGCTCAAGTCCTTGCTACCACCCTTGCAGGAGTTTGAATATATAATTGATAGGGCCCATCGGCTCCCAAAACCGACCTTGCTGCCAGACCATTTAAGGGACGTTATTGCTCGGGTTCATTACTACCACGTTAAAGAGCAACTACTTAATCTTGTCCGTACAACATCGCCTCTACCTGACCCGTACTCGCAACTCTCAGTGTATGGGGACCTCTCGCAGGCCACGATCTTGGCGCGAAAAAAAGCTCCTACCTATTACCAAATCCCTTTGGAATAACAGGGTAAATTATCGCTGGGGATTCCCCACCAAGCTTATTATTACACACGAGGGGAAATCTCATGTGATCTTGGATGTTGATTCGGGTCTTACCCTGCTGAAGTCGTGGGGCTTAATCCCGGGTTTCTGCAGATCGATGGTCTCCAGCGGCTGATCTTCCTTCAACTGTCCTCTGTGCTCACCAGATTGCAACACTCACCTACTATGCCTTGGGATACCCCGTGCCGAACTTATGGCTCTCCTAGCCCCACACTTGAAGGCGCAGCTCACCTTGCTGCTTCTCTGGCCCTATGGGCTTTGTTCTTAATTCCATATGATATAATTAACGCTCGTTGGCGTTACAGTTTTTTTTGTTTTTTTTGTTATTGTTTCTCTTTTTGTTTGTTTTTTGTTTTTCTACGCTCCAGCATCCAGGACGACACTACTGTTCTATGGGGATTCGCCTCTCTCTGCACTTCTCAATGGAAGTCTGTGCTACATATACCTCGCTTTCCCAGGTTTCCACATGTCCGAGGGACTGTCTCAGGTACGATAACTGTCATTAACTCTATCTACCAATGTGCCTCCACTCTGTGCCTCCACTCTACAACAACATGAGTGTTAAAATTATTTCCCTGAATACAAAGGGACTTAATAGCCCGTTCAAGAGGAACCGACTATGGGCAGAAGCCTCCACGCACTCCTGCGATATCATATGTGCACAAGAGACCCACTTCAAAGAGGGTTCTCCACCTCATTTTCGCAATAACCATTTCCCCCACATTTTTTTCTTGAATGCTCCAACTAAAAAGCGCAGAGTACTTATAGCTGTAAAAGATACCGTGACTTTTAAACTACTAGACTCGCTTGTGGATGACCTTGGTCGTTATGTGGTTTTGATATGTGAACTTAATTCAACATGCTACACGCTGATTAATGTTTATGTACCTAATACGAAACAAATTGTTTTTTTGAAGGCTTATGGTTAAATTACGTAAAGTCCAGTAGGGCTCTGTACTTTGGTGTGGGGACTTTAACTTGACCCCGGACAGCCTGATTGACACCACTAAATCGTCCTTACCTGTACTAAATTGTACTTACCTTATCCTCTCCAACCACCTCGCTGGCTGCGGCTATGAAGGTTCTTACTTCCTTTGGAGCGGTATCATACTATAAAGTGAATGAGGGGAAGTCACAACTCCTCGCTATTAGCATACCCCAAAAGATGAAGAAGGCCCTCCAAACGCGGTTTCCCTTTGCTTGGGCGACTGATTGTATTACATACCTTGGTATCGCCCTCACTCCTGCGGTGACCACCGCAGCCTCTCTTGCTGCAGGTCCAGCGGGACCTAAATTCGCTCAAGCAATTTTAACTGTCTTGGATGGGCAGGGTGGCCGCATTTAAAATGAGTATCCTTCCAAAAATATTATATTATTTCCGCACCCTACCCATCCCTATCACCAACAACTTTTTTTACCCGCCTCCAATCTGTAGTTAACTCCTACATATGGCTAGGGAAAAGGGGCAGAATTGCTAAATCTGTACTATGGAGGCATAAGCTGGTGGGGGGCTTGGGCCTTCCCAACCTGAAGGACTACTATAGGGCTTCAGTCCTCACGCAGCTACGGACGTGGCTGAGGAGAGACTCCTGCAAATTATGGTATGGACTGGAGAGCTCCATGGTGCCGGGAGGAGATCTCCTGGCATGGCTAGTGGCTGCAACTATGAAACCCAGCCTTCGTTTACTGGCTCACCCCACCTTACATGCCACATTTCAGGTGTGGTGTTCAGTCCTTAATAGTGCCGGCAGCTCACAATCTTCCCGGGTAGACATACCTTTGAAAGCTTATGAATTACTAATACCATATCTCAATCTCGGTTCCTGGGCACAAAGGGGCTACCTTACTTTACCACTGCCTGGAAATATGCTTTCCTTTATGGACACCTATAGATTAGCCCACATTAAGCATTTCCATGCCTCTGAACAATTTCGTGTGATACAAATCCCTACAGAGATATGGCATCTTTTACATTTCCCTGCAGCACCGAAAGGCCAGATCTCCTCCTTCTACACTGAGCTACAGGATAAGAAACGGTTTAAGAAATTACCCGCTATGCTCAAATGGGAGGAGGACCTGGGTGAATCCTTCTCGGAGGAGGCCTGGTCCTCGGCCTGCAGGGCAAATGTCACCAGTTCCAAGTGTGTCACCCACTGGGAGATCTCTCTCAAAATAATGCTAAGGTGGTACTTTACCCCTTATCGTCTATCTAAGATCTACCCGACGCACTCCCCCCTTTGTTGGAGAGATTGCGGTTCTGTGGGCAACATCATACATGTATTCTGGACCTGTAAAAGTATTAAAAGCTATTGGGGTATGATTTTCCGCTATCTTGCCTCCTTTACCGTCATCTTGGTCTCTCCGTCCTTCCAAATGGCTCTACTGAGCATAGGCGTTGATATTTATCCTCATAACCTTAGGACGGTGGTCCTGCACTTCCTTTTCACGGCCCGTCAGCTTATAGCCTCCAGCTGGAAACAGCCTTATGTACCTACCTTGCAGGAAACCATAAAACAGGTACAACTGAACTGCCAACATGAAAGATTGATAGCTTTTAGGTTAAATACCCATTCACAATTCTGTTCTAAATGGAAAGACTGGATCTCATATACACGCCCCTGAATAACCCATCATATGCCCTCTATCCATAAGGTATGTAGTTATATTGGTTACCCTCATTACTGGTACCCCTGGATCCTGGTTTTAGCTGGAATAATGTAGTTTACGTTTGTTTTGTTTCTTGTGTTTTATTGTTTTTCTATACCTACCGACTATACAATATAGTTTACTTTGCATATGTTATCTTCAACTTCAATGCACAGGCAAATACTTGCAACTTGATGGAATGTTACAGCGATCACACCGAACAGGTTTACTGTTAAGTCTGATGGATAAGATATGTGTTAATGTATCTGCTTGTTGATTCTATGAGTGTAAAATGCGATGCTTTATATGCACTGAAACTAAATAAAAAAAACTTAAAGTGACATTAAACCCTTGAGATTTTTTAACATAAAACAATACTGTAATGTGTGCCTTACTGTAATCCATGGTTGTTTCCCTTCTCTTTGCTGCTCTTCCTTTTAAATCTGTATCCGTTCTCATGCTGGGCAGAACTTCTGTTTTGCAGCAGACTGCCTTGTCTCAGGAATGGATATATGGTGTCTGTGTATTGGTTTGTAACCTGAGCCAGCACTACAGGAAGAGGCCCTGAGCTGCAAAGGGAAGTTCTCCCCAAGCATGAGAAGACATGAGGATTTAAAAGGAAGAGCAGCAAAGAGAAGGGAAACTACCATGGATTACAGTAAGGCACACATTACAGTATTGGTTTATGTTAAAAAATCGGAGGATTTAATGTCACTGACGTATGCCAAGGACGTACGGCATACGGAGCTACAAAAGTGCTCCTGGCTGACCAGCTCAGTATGCCGTACGGACCTGGCATTTACAGTTCTACTATAAGCTGATGTGTCCCCTTTAAATTAATAGCCGTCATCAGCGGCTCAAAAATACCGGGCGACCTGGAGACACCCCAGGGAGGGATGAGAGACTCCATGGATCCCCGCTGCTGTCCCCCGCTTGTAGGGTCTGTGGCAGTGGTGATCCGTAAAAAAATCACCGGCGGGAGGGTCGGGGGGGTGGGGGGAGCGAGCGGTGGCTGGCCGCAATTCAGGATGGCTGAGTAGTGTTCTGATCGGAGCCGCTGTCATCCTCTCAGTTTTTGGATGACAGCGGCTCGTTAAATATCATTGATATTTAACAATCCCTCTGTGTACAGCAAACACCGAAGTGATCGTCTGATCACTCCGGTGTTTGTAAATAACTGGGGACACATAGTACTATGTGTCCCCAGTTATGAATGAACAGGCTGTGATCTACATCACAGCCTGTTCATTCAAGAATTTATGAATGGGGACTAGCACTCACTACAGAGGCTCCTCCCCATTCAGAAACTAATTATAGTAAAATATTTTTACTATCATTAGTTTGTGAATGAATGAGAAGCCTCTGTACTGAGGCTTCTCATTCATTGAGTGCTGGGGCTGCAGAAAAAGAAATTGAGGACTTATGTCCTCAATTTCTTTTTCTATTTCAAAAGGGAAATGTCAGGGATCTGTTTAGACCCCAGATATTTCACCGTAGCCCCCCAAACAGTAAAAAAAAATACAAAATTATTTAAAATAAAATAAAAATAAATAAATAAATAAAACAATGTAAAACAAAATAAAATTATTTAAAAAATAAATAAAATGTGTAAAAAAAAAACCTAATAAAAAAGCACAACCCCTCCCTCCCCCCACATAACACACACATATTGTGGTGCACACCATGCACATGCGCTGCGGTGCGTTGTTAGAACGCATCGCAGTGCATGATCTTTTTTATTTTATTTCTTTGAAAAAACATTAAATAATTAACTGTGGCAGCGCATGGCAAAGCTTTGTGACGCATTGCCATGCGTTGTGATCTTTGTGTTGCAATAAATATACGCCTGTATCATTTTATCACAACACAAACACCAACACAGCGTGAAATTTTTTTTTAACATAAGTTGCTTATTTACAGTTTTGCGTACCGTAATTTTTTTACCTTTTCGCAAAAAGGCGCAATTTCAAATTTGCAAATATTTGTTATTTATTAACTCAATACAGTTTTATCTTTTAGATTTAGTCAGAAAATTATTTTTTTTTGTGCGCTGATACTGATTTTAGTGTGTTTTATCAATTGAATTGTGTATTTTTATCGGTTTAATATTAATTTGAGAAACATTTGCGCAATTATCGCAGGGCCTACAAATTTAGTATCACCAGCTTTTTATTCTACCGGGCCTGCGCTTTCAGAAAATATATGGTTTGGGGGGTCTTTTACAAACGCTAGCAACGCAGCAGTTGAAAATCAAATCAATAGGAAAAAATTGCAAAAAATGCAAAAATGGCTTGGCCAGCTGATTTGAAAAATTTTCCGGAGGGCTTGGCAGCGAAAGGGTTAAAGTTTTAAAAAAATTAGATACAATGGCTTTGAAATTACACAGCTCAATTCTTTGAGGACACGTGGGTGTAAGCCATCCGGTCCAGGTGCTTCGTTTACCTTAAATTTTGTGTGTTTCTGGACCATATCAATTTAATAGGTTTGCCTTCTCTTTGTCCCCAGTTACTAACTCTGAGTTATCTTTTAAGGGGCCTACTTGCTCATACCTGATCTTTTTACTGTTAATATATTTAAAGAATTTTTGGGGGGTTTGTCCTGCACTCTTTTGCAACCTGTCGTTCGTTTTGAATCTTTGCAAGCTTTATTTCCTTTTTACATATTTTGTTATATTCTTTGTAGCTTTCAAATGACGACAGTGTTCCTTCATTCTTATATTTTTAAACACCCTTTTCTTATTCTTTATGGCTTTTTTAACATTGAACGTGAGCCACGGGGGTTTTACTTTTAGCCTTTTAAACGTATTGCTTGCGTGGCAATTGCAGAAAAAAGTAACATGTATAGGGCTGCAGCTAATGATTATTTTCATAATCGATTAGTTAGCCGATTATTAACTTCGATTATCGGTTAATTGGATAAAATTTACAAAAAAAAAATATCAAAAAGGAACATTTCAGGGCATTTCAGTACCGCGCGTTCCAGTGCGGGCGATCACACTGCGGACGGGAGGTGCATTTGGGATCCATTGTAATGAATGGCACTGCAACGCACCTCCTGCAGCAAAATTTGTCAGGCGGAAACTGAAAATGACTTTTTCCACCTTTTATTCATATACATACAATTATTAAAAATATATATATATAGAGGACCTGTCACACCCTATCTGCTATTTCATAGGGTGCTTGTTAGCTCCCTATGTAATAGCAATAGGGTTAGTGTAAAAAAAAAATTAAGTGTTTAAAAGTTATACAAATTAAAGTAACATAAAAGAAAAATAGAACAATGCAAAAAAAATTAAGTCCCCCGCCTCCCACGAGCACGCACATATACATGCAAACACGCGTCTACGTGCGTTGTTACATGTCGCCATGAATGTCAATCACTGTTAGTGTCACGAACGGGCGCTACTCCAAGCGGCCACGTGACGTATTGAGTTTAAGTCATGTGCCTACTACCCCCAATCACACTGATAAACAACATATCTACAATAACTCATAGCCTCCTGTCCTGACACCTCCCCCTAATAAGAGGCGCACTAGGAGGGGCTCATATGCCACTCCTTTGGAGCTCAGACCGAGTCTTCCCCCGGACGCGACAGCCCATCTGCGTTACCATGCATACTCCCCTTTTTATGCTGTATGGTGAATTCATATTGTTGTAGGATTAGCCCCGGCTAATTGATCCAGCAATGCATCAATGCGGGGCATAGGATAGGCATCAAACGCAGTTATCAGATTTAACCGCCGGTAATCCACACAAAACCTAGTTGTCTTATCCTTCTTGGGGACCAACACTACTGGGGAGGCCCAAGGACTGTGGGATTTCCTAATTACACCCAGCTCCAGCATTTCCTCTATCTCTCTTTTAATGTCAGCTTTCACCTCTGGGGATACACGATAGGCCGCCTGTCTGAGGGGGTGGTGGTCCTTGGTGGTCTATATGATGGGTCACTAGGTGGGTCCTGCCAGGCTTACCAGTGAAGATTGTGCGGTACGGCCTCAGAGCCTCGAATAGTTTTTCCCTCTGATTAGTAGTTAAACGCACATCCATCTGGGCCGCCTCTAGGCCATCTAAATCCCTGGTGGCTGCCAACAAGTCCACCAGGGTGTCAGATTCGTCTTCATCCCCTGGCAAGCTACACACCGTTAACACTGTGGGTTCCCTGAAATGAAATGCTTTCATCATATTGACAATGGTAGACCTTCTGCCTTTTCCTACCTACGTCTAAGGACACCACATAGTTAACATCATTTATCCGCTGTAGAACAGTGAATGGACCATCCCAGGCCGCCTGGAGCTTGTTTTGCCTCACAGGTATCAGTACAAGCACCTTCTGTCCCACCTCATACACTCTCTCTCTCGAGCATTCCGGTCATACCACTGCTTCTGCTTAGACTGAGCAGCTCTCAGATTTTCATGCACTTCCCCCATTAAAGCCTGCATTTTATCTCTAAAACGCATGACATATTCCACCACAGATGTCTTAGGGGACCCCAACTTTCCTTCCCACTCCTCTCGAATCAGAGATAGTGGCCCGCGCACTCTACGCCCATACAGGAGTTCAAACGGAGAGAAACCAGTGGATTCCTGTGGCACCTCCCTGTAAGCAAACAGGATATGCGGCAGGTATCGTTCCCAATCCCTTCCCTGCGACTCCACGAACGCTCTAAGCATTTGCTTTAGGGACCCATTAAATCTCTCACACAAGCCATTTGTCTGGGGATGATAGGGGCTGGTGACTAGATGCTCTACCTGCACCTTTTGACAGAGACTCCTCATCAGATCAGATGTAAACTGGGGGCCCTGATCTGTTAGCAGCTCCTTTGGGAACCCCACACATGAGAAGATGCTCAATAAAGCATCAGCAACCTTGTCAGCCCTGATAGATGACAATGCCACTGCCTCTGGGTATCGAGTGTCATAATCAACTACAGTCAGAATATACCTTTTCCCTGAACTACTAGGAATAGCTAGGGGGCCTATAATATCAACCGCTATCCTCTCAAATGGCTCCCCCACTATGGGAAGAGGTATTAGGGGAGCCTTACCAACCTCCCCAGGTTTACCTACCTTCTGACACTCGGGGCAGGAACGACAGAAGTTTGCCACATCTGTGCCCAGACCAGGCCAATGGGGATGGCATGAGCCACCCTAAGTAACTGGTCCCTATATCTCCTAGGCACCACAAGCTGGCGCTCAGTTACCCAGAGATCGTGCCCCTCTGCAGGGACAGTTTCCCGGTATAACCTCCCATTCTCCCAGTATACCCGCTCCTTATCAAGGTCTGTGGGCAGCTGCCTAGCACGGTCCCTCAGTTTCTCTAATGTGGGATCTGCCTGCTGGGCCTGCTGGAATTCTGGGCTCTGCATCTCTGCGTCAATAATGGGCTCTGATTCAGACCCCTCACCATGGGCTACTAGGAGGGAGTGGGAAGAGAGGGGAGGCTCCCCTGCAGGCATCCCTTCTGGATCTGCAGGCTGAGTCAGCCCCTGTTCCTTACTATGGGCAGACTGCTGACGGGTTATAACAGCTACAGTTGGTCCATCAGTCTCACTTTCACTCCCACTACTTGACCACGCACATACAGGATTTTGGGATCCAGCTGCATCTGACACTGACAGACATTCACTCACTCTCTGCCTGTCTTCACAGCCAGACGACCCCCTTGCAATTTCACATGGCACCTCAGACACCCCTGGTTCTGGCACAGATTCATACTGCCCTCCCTCCCAGGGATGTGGTCCTTTTGCAATTTCACAAGGCACCTCAGACACACTGGGTTCTGGCACAGATGGATACACACACCCTTTCTGTCCTCCCTCCCCATGAGGCTGCCTTGGTACATTGTTACACACTGCCCTTCCAATAGTAGGGCCTCTAGCAGGCTTGGGTAACTCACAGGTATCATCCTCAGGCACATACTGCGATAACAACCTACCCAAATCAGTACCCAATAATACATTTGTAGGAATGTTATCTGATACCCCAACATCTCTTACCCCTTTCCCCGCTCCCCAATCCAAAAATACTCGTGCCATTGGCAATGTAGGACGTACTCCCCATATTCCTCTTACTGCTAATGTCTTGCCAGGAATAAAGTCCTCGGAGCTCACTTGCTCTGGACGCACAAGAGTCACTTCAGCCCCCGTGTCCCTGAGTCCCACAGTTACCTTATTTCCCACAGTAACAGGTTGCATGTTCACATTGGCGCTATCCTCCGACTGAGTGACAAACAAAACAGAGGATTGTGATGCTGAGGGGCGCCCCGCTCCTGTGGATGGTGTAGGGCATTTTTTCTCTGGGCACGCAGAACTAATGTGCTCTGTTTTGTTGCAGACAAAACACCTGCGGTAATCCGTGTGCCTGAAAGTGGCTCCGGCCTCCCTTCTTCCTGAGGATGGAGGCACAGAGGAGGGTATGGTAGATTTGCTGATGGGGGGCCGCGGTGCCGGGCCCCTCCATCCAGATGCTCCTTTGGGGAATCCTCTGCTCCGGTCCACAGATGCTCTATTTGCCGTGTAGAAATCTGCTAACTCCCCCGCTTCCAGTGCTGTTTTTGGCTTACGGTCCAGCAGCCATTCTTGTACATCCGCTGGGCAGAGTTGCACAAACTGTTCTTTAATCATCAGGTCCTCCAGGCTTTCCATAGTAGTAATCTCCAGCCCTCCGGTCCACTGTCTGAACGCTGTGGTCAGGTGGCCCACAACTGCTGCATAGCTCTCTCTGGCATTCTTCTGAAAAGCCCGAAACTTTTTTCGGTACACCTCAGGCGTAAGGTTGTACCTCCGCTGCAGTGCGGCTTTGATGGTCTCATAGTCCTGATCACGGTCCACTGGCAGTTCTGAAAAAGCCTGTAACGCTGGCCCTTTCAGTCCAGGGGTGAGATATTTGGCCCACTGATCTTTTGGCAACTGGTACTGCCTGCAAGTCTTTTCAAAGCTGCGTAGAAACACATCCAGGTCCCCGTCTTTATCCAAAGTAGGAAAATTCTCTACCCGGGGTCTGTGTGCAGAAGAGTCTCTAGAGTCAGCGCTCACAGGGGAGGTAGTTGATCTCTCCAACCTTGCTAGAGCTAGCTGGTGCTCTCTTTTGGCCTCTCGTTCCGCAGCCTCTGTTTCATGATATTTCATGACTAGCTCCAGCCGTACGTTGTGATCTGCTGAGTCCACATATTTTAGAACAGTTTGCAAATAAGAGTCCAGGGTATCTCCAGAGGGTGCTGACTCACTGACCCTATCTGCTGGAATCTCCTCTGTGGTAGGTCCTCCTTCGGCTGTATCCAAGGCTCTATACTGTGCTGTCTGTTGCGTATCATAATCCACAAGCGCTTGAATCAGTTCATCTTTTGTTTTTCCCCGAACAGGAATACATTTCTCCCGGCAAAGCTGTTCCAGGGCACCCTTAGACTGTGTTGGGTATTCCATTTGTAAACCAGCCAAAAAAAAGATAGAAAAGAAAACAAAAGGGGGGAAGGGAGATCTGTTTGAGGTGTAACTATATTATATGCACTGAGTTCCGCCTTTGGAAATTGAGAACACAATTTCTTTTAGTGTCTGGAATTCACACACTAGCAAATCCAGCACACTAAAATCTGATAAGAAAAATCCCACCGCTATGCCACCAATTGTCACGAACGGGCGCTACTCCAAGCGGCCACGTGACGTATTGCAGTGGTAAGAGGGTTGAACAATCACTATTTGTCTTCACTAGACTGGGAAATAATGATAAAAAGTCCCACTTACACACCACCCACTCCGTGTAATCTACAGATTGCTGCCACCAAACCAAACCAATTCCAAATTTAGGATATAATACCCAGAATAACTTACAAAGATCCCAAACTTAAATTTAGCCGAACGTGTATAAGGTACTGAACTATTAAAAGAACCTCCTCAGGAACATATATGGTTCTTATACCAGACAAAGGCAGGAACTTAATAAATGAATGATTTATTATGAAGAAAAAGTATTCACAGTGCATATATTTAAAATTAGATGTTATACAAGACAGTTACACACAAGAAACAGATCAAAAATAAAAAGGAGAAAACTGATAGAAATCCTACTTACAGAAGCACTCGATTCTATCCCAGGGGGCTGCCGGCAAGGAAAATGGCAACTTACTACAAAATTAGATTTAGGCCCCAAGTAAGCACACTTTGGTTACCCTTGCAATATTTTTTATACCTGTGGGTCCCAGCTCAGGTTGCAGTCCAGCCTCTGGGATGAACAGGGTGGGGAAACAGGTGTGGCTAAGAGACAAGGACCTGAAGCCCCCACCTATTTCACACCTGGTAGGGGAGTTTTTCCCCAGACAGAACCTATATATGACAAAAAGGGCAATATTTCTGGATAGGAGTCTGACACAGATATGCTATCTCTAGATCCATACCCAGCACAACTGCCTCTTTCCATAGACATCAAACATGGGTAGGCTGAGACCCTCCAAAACCAGCTTTCGTCTATCTCTTAAATGAGTGAAGATACCCCAGCCTTGTCTGGTATCATTCTACAGGCAATAATGAGGGTACCTGTAATATATATACTAGGACCCCCTGATATTAATCCCTGGATCCATATTTAATCTTTTATATCTGAGCTTTTAATAGAAGGAGGCTGGGTTTGTGCTTCTTTTGTTTGTGAGAGGGCCCTTAGAAGGTTACATTCTTGGTGCCTCCATGTCCAGAAGAGGTGTGAAAGAATGGTCCATGCCAAAAGGAATCCCTACTCAACACTAAGATGCTAATTGTGTTAGGTAAATCTCATTTACACTTTACAGCATTTGAGCCATCTCTCACTGAAGGAATTAACCCTTGTGATTACTTCCTCTTGTCACCTCTGCTTGAAGGTTAAGTCATGTGCCTACTACCCCCAATCACACTGATAAACAACATATCTACAATAACTCATAGCCTCCTGTCCTGACAGTTAGCATTAAACTGATGAGCGGTAAAAGCGGTTCAAATGTTCCCTATGGGAAATTTTGGGTATTTACTTTTTTGTTTGGTATCTATTTACCTGGTGTGACCCCCGTCTTTCATATTTTACCAAAAAAATTGGGTATTATATTCTGTCTCTGTGCACTAAATTTTAATTTAGTTTATTTTTTTCTAAAAATACGGGTTTGATAAACATTTGCGCAGAAATCTATATTTCATCATGTGTGCGCAAATAGTAAGAAAATGCCGGCACAGGTGTGCCTACACCATATGCAAGTACCCACACAGGAAGACCAAACACGTATGACCACACCGGACAAGGCAAGATGTGTTATATACAGTTTATTTGTATCCAGCAAAACCAAGTGAAACACCCAAAGTAAGCACGAATAAGTAATGTGACCCCAACCAAATATAACCCCGACACCTATAACATAAAACAAGAGCAATAATAGCTATATACAGGTAACAGCAACAGGACTGCAAGCGGTTAATGTCAACAAGACTACAAGCAGGAATCAGGACTGCAAACAAGTAACAGGGCTCAGGACTGCAAACAGGTAACAGGGCTCAGGACTACAGACAGGTAATAGGGCTCAGGACTATAAACGGGTAATAGGGCTCAGGATACACAGGAAATAATAACAGATACTGAGCCATCGTCCTGACTGCAGGGAGGGTTTAAATACCCTCCCAGGAAGCACCAGGTGATGGCTAAGTGCTGGCAGCTTGGAGACACCCGCAGGTGAGCACTAGAGCTGCAGGTTCCAGCACCACCCAGTGGTGGTCTGGTACCTAACAGTTCCTGGCTGCCTGGAGACACCTGCAGGTGACAGGAACTGCAGGGCTTAGCTCCAGCGCCACCTGGAGGCGCTCTGGATCCGGACAGCAAGTGGTTAAAATGACACACCAAAAAAATGTTTTTTCTATTTTTAATTTTAGTTTCTTAAACTTTTTTTATTTGTGTGCATTTTAAATTTTTATTTATTTAACTTTAAAAAAAAAATTTAAATTTAATTTTTTTAAAACTCATCGGCCCGGACCGGGAGGATCGTAGCAGCAGCACGGACCGGGTGAGCAGTAGCGGAAGTAAGGGGGGAAGCGGGGGAATTTATTCACAGCGCTTTTCCTCCACGTTGGTGCCAGCTGCAGAGGTCTGTGTCCCCGCTGCCTCTGCCGACACAGGCGCGGAGAGCAGCGGGGATTTGAATGGACACAGACCGCTGCAGCCAGCACCAGCGGGGAGGAGTACAGCGGCAACTATTCGATTTTAATCGATTTCATTGAATAGTTGTTGCAGCTCTATACATGTATAATTGTTGCAGCTCTATACATGAATAGTTGTTGCAACTCTTGCGATACACGACCTGCGGCTGTTTAAGCCGCGATCGTGTTCCTTTTTCTCCCAAAGCGGACTCTTCCACTGTAAATGACCACATTAACACTGTAGTACCATTTTTGAGACTATGCATAGTTCACAGGCCCTAAATGTTTGGTATTACTTCTAAAACTGAACAAAACTAATGGGAAATCTAATCGTTTAAGCTGCAGGAAAATGTTTAAAACATGAAATTTAAGCAACTAAATCATTACATGTATTTTTACAAACAATTGTAGTTGTTACTGAATCTTTATTGATTTAAACCTACAATAATCCCCTGTGCAGTAGAACTTACACTGAAAGAGGTAGGATTAAGCATCTGAGCCACTCGAGGCTCTATTGGCTGGCACAATGCTCGTCAGTCTAACACTGAACGTACTTACAGGAGAGCACACTTCTCATCAACGCGCCACTGTTGGTACTCCTTTATATTCAAATCAGCAGGCTAGGAAAGAGGTGAATAATGGAGCAAATAAACAGCCATTTTTTTTCTATAGTCACATAGATGTTTGTAGCTATAATAGTAAGCTAGGATATATATGTAGGTATATAATTAGAATTATTTTGTCTGGAAATCTACTTCAAGTTGTGAAATCCCAGAAAGGTGTGCATACCTGAATATAGTTATTATATGTATTAATATTAATATAATTATTATTATTATTATTATTATTAATTGGTGTATTCATACTCATGATTATTCATACGTAATATTCAGGAATATTAGTAATAAGTTACAAGAACAGTGTTTAACTTTTTTTTCTTGAACGGATTTGAATTTCATATGTCTGTATGAACTGATCCATTATAAATAGCATCATACACACAAGTAATGATCATTTCATGATTTTATTTTCCTCCAGGGAAGGAAGTTCCTTGGCGACCTCTTAGCAGATGGAAAAATTATATGGCAAGAGAGTGGGCAGGCATTTAATTCTCCCAGTGCATGGGCCACACATTGCAAGCGATTAGTTAATCCTGCTAAGAAGTCTGGCTGTGGATGGGCTTCTGTCCGATACAAAGGACAGAAATTAGACCAATACAAAACTGCCTGGTTGAGACAGAATCAAATACATGGCTCAGTTACTGAAGGAGTAAGTATGACCTGTGGATGCCTATTCTTTACCATTGTATTGTTCACCTTAGTCCTATAACGTAATACATTTTGTTTGTAGATCCCATTAAGTGAAGGGGAGGAAGATGATCTTGAGGAGGAAGAACTGGATTGTCGGTTTGGAAAGATAGTTAACTTGGAACCTGCTAGCAGCAATAAACAGGGTAAGAATTATGTACTATACTGATCAGCATGGAGCATATTTCTATTGATGTTTGTACATGTGTTTAATAAAGGTTGGCGACAAATACAGAACAGTCTATCAGTGCTTACAAAGAACTTAGGACATCCCATACAGTATCAGCAAAGAACCCAGTCAATGGTGCTCATCCATAGAGGTTTCCTCCAAGTGCACCCACGCATATTAAATATTGTTTTTTAGAGGACAGATAGGGCTATATATTTATATCACCTTTGTGTGCCTAACGCCTCACTTAGTATGAATAACATATATAAAAAAAAAGGAAAAAACATAAAGAAAACACTTCTCCCCCTCCTCCTGTTTAGATTTCTTTTCTTTTTTAAATAGCACAGCTAAAAAAAAATATTAAAATGAATTAATTTACTTGTCCTTTATTTGGAAACACCTCGTATATCTAGGATTTCAGAAACGTTTCTGTACGTTTCAGCCTAAAACTAGAAGCTAACATTTTAATTTTTTTTCCTCTAAAAACTAATAATGGTTAGATTAGGTTAGACATGGTTAGACATGGTTAGACATAGGAAATGCTCTGACAGGAAAAGCAAGTGACCTACATGCCTAATTAGCATTTTTTTGTGCAGTTAAAAAAATGCATCAAACACATTGCAAACGCATTGCAAATGCATCAAAACGCATCGCAGTGTGATGCAGTTGTGATGCAGTTTCTGGTGTGAACTAACCCTAACAACGCCATCATGAGGGGGTTAAATTTAACCGCTTGAAGACCAGGTGTTTAGACCCCCTTCCTGGCCAGGCCATTTTTCAGTGTTCAGCGCTGCGGTACTTTGACTAAGCAAAACAAATGACAAACGCACTCAACAATTTGTCACCAGCTATAGAATATGGTGCACACGAAATGGGCTTTGAACAGTAAAACAGTAGAAAGCAATCATGGCACATCATACAAGCGATCCGCCGGCTCTATAGCCGGCGGATCGCTTGTATAGTAACGGGCATCGCTGCCTGTTTTAAAATAACCGGCATTTCCCGATCGCACCCAAGCAGGTGGATGTAACAGGACGTGTATACACGCCCAGTTACATCCAAGAAGCATCCATAAAAAATTAACCCCTTAGACCTGGTTCACACCTGGGCTCAACATGTGAAAACCAATGATTGCCTGTGGGCATGGTTCCCACCTGGGCATTTTACAGCGCAGAGGAACGCGCTGCAAAACGCCCTACGCCCATAGAAGTACAGGAGCTTCTTTGGGGAGCGTATTTGCCGCGCGTATCCATTGGGATACAGCCCGATAGCCCTCGGAAACGTGCGTTTGTTGCGCGTTTCTTTTACCGCAAATCGCTGTAAAAACGTGCGGCACGAAACGCGCCGCAAACACGCATATTCCGTACGCCTAGGCGGGAACCCAGCCTTAGGGTGAAAGACAAATCTGCAGCTCAGCTGCATATTTTCATTGTAAGGGGTAATTTTTTTATAATAATTATAGTATTAAAATATATTTATATTTTTACATTTATTAATTTGTCTTTTTACACTGCTTTAATTTTTTTTACACTTTACAATTTTTTTTTGTCTATTGTATCCAGCATTCACTGTGACTGCTCACTAATTTAATTTTTTTTTTCTAATTTTTGGTTATGGCTGCTCCAAACGTAGGAACAGCCAATAATAACCCGAGTGACTGATCATGACAGCATGACAGGATTAGATCTCACTAGGCTTCTGATCGTTCTCAGATGATCAGAAGTCTGATACATTTCAGCAAAGAAATACATAGTTACTAGTGATGGGCTGTACACACTCGAACATTAGAACATGGAAAAAGTTCTCACTCGAACTTAGAACTCATTGAAAGTCTATGGGACCAGAACTTGTAAAATCAAATGTCCCCAATTTCTAATCCAACTGTACTGCAAGCAAAACAATGCTGCTCTGAATTTAGTGGCAGTGCCGCAGCAATGTCCCCATCACAGAAAACTGATGAGGTAGACTTTACAACCAGGATCAACAGATATTTGAGACTTTGCAGAGAGATTAAAGTAGTATTAAACGCTGAATCTTTTTTTCCAATAATGAATCCAGATAAAAAAAATACACATTGCCCAGCAAAGTGTTTCTTTACATTTTTGCCTAAGCACTTACAGTCAGCATGTTTCCAAACAGCTGACTCCAACTCTCACAGCTCAGCTTCCCTGAACTTCCTGCCCAGTACCAAATCAGTACCAGATTACAAAGGGAAAGTATGGTCTCCAGAAGCTATCCATCTATTAGCTT
The DNA here is from genome assembly GCF_000935625.1 of Nanorana parkeri. NCBI lineage: Eukaryota > Metazoa > Chordata > Amphibia > Anura > Dicroglossidae > Nanorana > Nanorana parkeri. Next base: position 165,325 of record NW_017307391.1, on the reverse strand, counting down.
GGAGAAGGGAGAGGAAGGGGAGCAGGGGAGAGGCTTGTCCTGCAGTGCCCTTGTTTTTGTGGAAACACGCACAGCTTACTAGCACACACACAGGGGTGGCTCCATAGGATCCTGCAAGGGAAAGGAGCCACCCTAAAACAGGATATCGGTGCCAATGCTCTGGGACCAGCTGATTCTGCAGGAAGCTAAAACTTTTCAATATCAAGGATCAGCATCCATTATAAGTGATTTAATCAGCATTTGAAATAGTGCATCTGCACTAACAATTAAATGCTGCAGAAAATATTTTCAAATAGAAGGCCATAGTTCAACTGTATTATGTCATGTGACTTAGTTCCCGGACTATGTCATGGAGGCATGTCCTGATGCAGGAAGACTAAAATCAAATGTCTCCACAACATTGCAAGGTTGTATTGCTGGCATACCCCAGATGCTGAGAAAGAATGATGGGAAGTGGATACCTTAATGCAGGGGCGGACTGGGCCGGGGGGCAGGATGGCAATTGCCCCCGGGCCTCTGCGATGGTCGCTGGTTTAAGTAGTAACCACAGCGTGGGAGACGGGAGGCTGTGCTTGTCGGTGGATCCAGGGATCAGGTGAGTATTACAAAGAAAAACATTGGTTTATTTTATGTTCCCAGGGACATAATTTGTCAAGGGACGGTCTCCTCAATCCGGGGACTGTCCCCAGAAATCTGGGATGAATGTAGGGCTGCAACATCTAATCGACTAAATCGATGATTGAAAAAGTTGTCAACATTTTCAATCATCGATTAATCAGCTTTCGATTAGTTGGCCCTGTTCAAGGCTTCACACACAGCGCGTGCAACACCTCCTCCCCGCCTCATGCTTGCTGCTGCCAGACCTGCCCACCGGCATCCACGCTCCACATGTCGCACCTCCCCCCCGCCTCACGCTTGCTGCTGCCAGACCCGCCAGCCCGCATCCATACGCCGCACCTCCTGCCCGCCTCATGCTTGCTGCTGCCAGACCTGCCCACCGGCATCCACGCTCCACATGTCGCACCTCCCCCCCGCCTCACGCTTGCTGCTGCCAGACCCGCCAGCCCGCATCCATACGCCGCACCTCCTGCCCGCCTCATGCTTGCTGCTGCCAGACCTGCCCACCGGCATCCACGCTCCACATGTCGCACCTCCCCCCCGCCTCACGCTTGCTGCTGCCAGACCCGCCAGCCCGCATCCATACGCCGCACCTCCTGCCCGCCTCATGCTTGCTGCTGCCAGACCTGCCCACCGGCATCCACGCTCCACATGTCGCACCTCCCCCCCGCCTCACGCTTGCTGCTGCCAGACCCGCCAGCCCGCATCCATACGCCGCACCTCCTGCCCGCCTCATGCTTGCTGCTGCCAGACCTGCCCACCGGCATCCACGCTCCACATGTCGCACCTCCCCCCCGCCTCACGCTTGCTGCTGCCAGACCCGCCAGCCCGCATCCATACGCCGCACCTCCTGCCCGCCTCATGCTTGCTGCTGCCAGACCTGCCCACCGGCATCCACGCTCCACATGTCGCACCTCCCCCCCGCCTCACGCTTGCTGCTGCCAGACCCGCCAGCCCGCATCCATACGCCGCACCTCCTGCCCGCCTCATGCTTGCTGCTGCCAGACCTGCCCACCGGCATCCACGCTCCACATGTCGCACCTCCCCCCCGCCTCACGCTTGCTGCTGCCAGACCCGCCAGCCCGCATCCATACGCCGCACCTCCTGCCCGCCTCATGCTTGCTGCTGCCAGACCTGCCCACCGGCATCCACGCTCCACATGTCGCACATCCTCCCCGCCTCACCCTTGCTGCTGCCAGACCCGCCAGCCCGCATCCATACGCCGCACCTCCTGCCCGCCTCATGCTTGCTGCTGCCAGACCTGCCCACCGGCATCCACGCTCCACACGTCACACCTCGCCTCACGCGCATCCTCACATTCACAATCGACACAGGGACGTGGAGAGAAGAAGTAAGGAGGAGCAGGTGTGAGGGACTGACAGCCGCCGATAGACAGTCCCGATCTCAGAAGCAAGTTGCTGGAAGACTGCTCAGGTAAGCCTGCACTCTCCCCCCCCCCACACACACACACACATGGTGCTCTATAATGTATTCCTGGGATAGTGGGATTTGTAGTCCTCTAGCTGATGGTACATTGCGCTGTACTTATATTACTATATTACACGGAGCAATATACCATCAGCTATAGAGGACTACAAATCCCAACAATACATTATACACTCAATGCATAATGTATTGCTGGGATTTGTTCTATCCCTATATAGCTGGTGGTATTCTGCATTGCGCTGTATAGAGGACTACAAAACCCAGCAATAATGCATTATACAGCGCAATGCAGAATTCCACCAGCTATAATGTACTATTGCTGGGATTTGTAGTCCTCTATAGCTGATGCTGTTCTGCATTGCTGTATAATGGTATTGCTGGGAATTGCAGTTCTCTATAGCTGTTGGTAGTCATTATTGCTGGGATTTATAGTCCTCTATAGCTGATGGTATTCTGCATTGTTGTGTAATGTATTGCTTGGAATTGTAGTTCTCTATAGCCAATGCCATTCTGCAATGCTGTAAATGTATTCCTGAGTTAGTGGCAGAACTACCAGGGTCACAGCAGTCATGCATGCGCACAGCCCTGACAAGGCATCCCTCCACTACCAGTGTGCTTTAAATTTCCTAAACCGATGGATACATTCACACTACTGTTACATGGATGGCAAAAGTGGCAGACAGGGGTGGGGTGAAGGCGGGGAAGAGGGAGAGCGGGAGGGGGACCAATTTGCTGCACCATGGGCCTCTGGGTTGTACTTGCCCTCTGGGCTAAAAGTTGCCAGTCAGCGCCTGCCTTAATGCATATTACTGTTGTACATGGAGCAGGTTTATCTGGGAAATTAAAGAAAAGGATGAATGTAGAAGCCTGAATTGATGATAAAGTTCCCGTTTAGCCTGTGGACAATGAGTTATAAGGGGTGAATGAAAGAGCAGGGGTTAGTATGCAGCCTTATACTCAGAATGCATGTAAGTGCCACAAGAAGAGACCAGGAGAGGCTTGATTCTAGCAAAATAAGTTGCATTTCTTTCTTCATAAGCTTTCTATGTATGTTTTATATGTAGCTTAAAGCTGGCCATATATTATGCTATGTATAATATAATACATATTATCGAAGGAGCTGGTCAAAAAAATCTTTGAATGAACAGAGGGCAGCCAATGAGCTTCCGGCAATGTTCAGGTATTTTGATGGCGGCTGCTGTCAGAATACAAAAGAAACAGCTAGGATTCTTTTATCAATTTTTGTATAGCTTTGATGGAGAAACCTGTTCTATCTATAGAACTGTGTATGGCCAGCTTTTATTGCATATGTTACTTGATGCTGATGTTCTTGTGCAATCTAGTTGATTTTAAATAAAATATTCGCACAATTCTTTGATGTAGTGTATATACATTTAATTCATTGTCAAAACTTAGCAATATTTGTAGTCTTAGAATTAGGTTTTCAAGAAATGAAGTTCAGGGGATATCAGAGTTTAGCATTTGGATGTTTATCTATTTTACAATTTGCTCATACACTGCCTGGACAAAAAAAAGTCACACACTCTGATATTTCGTTCGACCACCTTTAGCATTGATTTTGGCATGCGTTTCGATAAGCTTATTCTATGTCACAACATTTATTTCTATCCAGAGTCTTCTTCAGCACATCCCAAAGATTCTCAATGGGGTTAAGGTCTGGACTCTGTCGTGGCCAATCAATGTGTGAAAATTATGTATCATGCTCCCTGAACCACTCTTTCGTAATTTGAGCTTGATCCTGGCATTGTCATCTTAGAATATACCTGTGCCACCAGGGAACAAAAAAAATCCATTGATGGGAAAAACCTGGTTATTCAGTATATTCAGGTAGGCAGTTGACCTCATTTTTTGCTGAATGGAAGGCTCTGACCTATTTGAATCCAGGTGGTGACTTTTCATTTTGGATAGGCAGTGTAAGACCTCTGATGGTGCGCGTGTGTGTGTGTAAGGGGTGGTTATTCTGGAACATTAGACCTAAATTCTTAAAATAAACCTATGTTGCTAATATTTAATTTAATTTTTTCTATCTTCTTCCATTACTTTTTTTTCTTTCTTTTATTGCTTCCTCCATCGTGCATCTGACATCTCTGTTTTATTTGTTTAATACTTTACATTGTCATTGCTTTGAATAACCTCATGGCAGTTCAACGATGCAACCAATTTGATATTCGAACCCCTGTGAGATTTTCCACACTAGGAAGTCGAGACTCCACAAGGTAAAATATTATTTATATCAGGTGTATCACACTCATTTTTTCACTAAGTAAATAATGCAAACTGCTACACAGATTGCAGGAACACGATAAAGGAAACCTGTACTGATAAAATATAGAGTCTGCCGTTGCTGCGCTCTCCCTCTGAAAAATGTTTGTACTCAACGTAAAAATTGTACTCTTTGAGTTTATTAAGGGACACAGCTAATGAATAATAGATGAATCAGAACCAGCCACATGCAGAAGTAGGGCACTAGGTGAAAGTAAGTGGCAACTAAGATGGTGGCTCCATTTGGTGACCTAATCTCACAACTGCCAGAGAGAGAGTCAGTTAATAGCAAGCAGTACAAGGCTATACCACAATACATTGGCAGCAGGTCCACCAGCAAAAGAGGTGTAGGAGCCATGACCATCAGTAAATAATTTTATGGCAAATACAAAATTCCATTTTCTTTGTTATTCATTGAGGGATGTTTGACATCAGTCAAATCCATTGGAACACCCACAAGCAATAACCAACACAAAGAACAAGAAGGTGAGCCCTCTCCCCAACAGGGTGATTTACACTGCCACCTGCCATATAGCTAATGGCCAAAACCAGCATTTACTCTGCAATAATTGAATGAGTACTGACTGGAAGGGAATGCATAAGCCTGAGATATGAGCTTTCGTATCTATATAGAAATGGTAGAGCAAAAGCAGAGAGTACCTGATAGCAGAGAATTTGTCTGTTTTAAAAACAAAGTGGCTTGTACTGAAATATTAAAGGTTCTAACCACATCCAGTGTTTGCAGCAAAATCACCTTTGGTTAGATCAGGACCCGGAGAGTCTTCGCCTCAAAACCACCTTGTCCTTATGAAGAATAACATTAGGGATGTTATGCAGCACTGTTTTGTGCTTGGAGCTCGCTCAGTCTCTTGCCCCCAGCATTGTGACCAGGATGTCACCGGCAGCTCCTGGGCACACTGATGATTGGGAGCCAGTATTAGGGCTCCCAATCATCAGCAAACCACAGTGATCACATGATAGGGAAGACCATGAAATGCCTCCTACATTTAGATCCCTTAAGGAGCCTGTGGAAAGCCAGTGATAAGGGATTAATATGGGGACTACCTAAGACTAAAACTATAAAACACGTGTAGTTGGAAAAGTAGTGCAAGCTCAGGTCAAAACAGGGGCACATGTTTAAAGACAGATTTCCACATAAAAAAAATTATCTAAGAGGCTAAAACTATCGCAATTGCTTTTATAAATTCCCCCCAATGTGTTTGCAGTGTAATTGGTTGATTCTACAATTGACAAATTTGCAAGCAAAAATGCATGAAAAGTGAATGTAAATAGCAGCCAGATAAATTACTGCAATAGACTCACCTCTGTGCATTCCAGAGAGGGAGTCTGCAGACGTCTGGTGCCACTGTGCCGTTAGGCTCCACCCCCTCGGGCACGCGCCGTGAGCTTAAAGCCACGGCTCACTGATTGCCTAGCGTCCTACTGATGATGTTGGTGGACGCTGAGCAATTCCTGCCAGCTCTACAGACCTCAGGGCTCGGTCGGACTGATCTGCAAGGTTTCCTGCTGCTGCCAGGATTCTTAAGAGCCTCTGACTCGGATCACCACACAGGCCAGGGGGAATAGCCGGAAGGGACAGCTTGTCCTCAAAACCGCAAGTACCTGTGTAGTCAGCTACAGTCCTACAATCTTCTATCACAAAGCAGAAGCTATTGAATGTGTATACTGCTACCTTTATCAAACCTCTATTACATAGTGGTGACTATTGGTGTGCATACTGCTACCTTTATCCAAACCTCTATTACAAAGGGACTATTGAAATGCATACTGCTACCTTTATCCAAACCTCTATTATAAAGGGACTATTGAAGTGCATACTGCTACCTTTATCTGACCTTTATCACAAGGTGGAAATTATTGATGTGCATACTGCTACCCTTGTCTAACCCTACCTTACATGGGTACTGTTGATGTGTAGATTGCTACCTTTATTTCCAGCCCACACTTACCTGTGTATAATCCCTCCTACCCCAATCCATAACTACCAGTGCACACCATTGTGGTGGTTGCCTACTGTCACGTGAGCTATCCAGCCATGCTTCTGTTATTCCCACTATATCGAAGTCCTCTTCGAGTAGCATAATTTCAAGCTTCTCTAATTTGTTTGCTAGACTTCTAGCATTCGGGTACATACATTTTAGTTTGGTGCTAGTGGTTTGAGTTTTATTATTGCTTATTCTTGAGGCCCAACTACTTTCTTTATCAGACCTTGGTACGGTTGATACATTACTAATTTGATTGACTGGAGTGAACCCTCTGTCCCCGTTTGTATTACAGTCTCGCGAGCAGAAAAAAAATGCCGTCTGGAGACGGCAACCCGCCATGCTGCAGTGCCGTCGTCCGTTTTTTTACAACGGGCGGACGGCAAGTGGTTAATTGCTCCTGTAGTTACTTGCTCTCTGTTTATTATACTCATTTTTATTCCCTCCCCCCATGATCAAGTTTAAAAGCTCCTCCAGTCTTTTAACTATTTTCTCCCCCAAAAGTGCGGCACCTTCCCCATTTAGATGCAGCCCATCTCTGCTGTAGAGCTGGTGACCGACTGAGAAGTCAGCCCAGTTCTCCATGAACCCAAAGCCCTCTTTCCCACACCAGTTCCGCAGCCACTTGTTCAGTTCTCTCAACTCCCGCTGTATTTCTGGAGTGGCTTGTGGCACCGGCATTATCTCAGAAAATAATACCGTGGAGGTCCTTTTCTTCAACCTAGTACCTAGGTGTTTGAAATCTTTTTTTAGGACACTCCATCTGCCTTTAACTTTGTCATTGGTACCAATGTGTACCATGACAGCTGGGTGATGCCCAGCCCCATCTACTAACCTGTCCACCCGTTCCGCAATGTGTCGAACACGAGCCCCTGGTAAGCAACAGACTGTTTGATGGTCACGGTCCCAGTGACAGAATACCCTGTCTATCTGTCTGATAATTGAGTCCCCCATCACCAATAGCTGTCTCTCTTGTCCGTCCATCCATCCTGCTCCCATCCTTACTGGAGCAGTCACTGCCCCTGAGGAAAGGGGAAGCTTCCTGCTTCAGCAATGCCACCCCTGCACTAATATCCCCAACATCCTGCAACCTGGCATATTTGTTGGGGTGTATCAATTCATAGCTAGCCTCTCTTGCACTCTTCCCTCTACCTCGCCTTCTAATGGTAACCCAGCTACCCACCTTGGTATACACCCCTCCTCTTCTATACTGCCTTCCACCAGAACCTGATGAGTCAGATCCAGACTCCTTTCCATGTTGTTTATGCTCCACAGTGTTGCCAGTTTATTGTGAAGATCCAGAATCTGGGCTTCCAAACAAACTAGCTCACATCTGGCGCAACAGTATTCGCCCTTGAACGCATGTTCAAGAAACGCATACATTGAGCAAGATGTGCACCGGGTTGCATTCCCACTCATGAAAGACATTTTATTTATTTATTTAGTTTTATATATTTTTTTTAATTTATTTCAGAACCAGATATAACTAAAAATAACTTCAGCAAATTCCCCAGCAAATTAATACTACCAATTATTAATAACACAGTTATTACCGCAGTAGTTCCTCTTTGCTTTGTTTTAATAAAGTAATTTTAAGAGACGGAGAGCACTATGATTATAGTTATGTTCTTGTCTGAGAATGAAACTCCACAAGATGGATTAATCAGATCCATCTTGTGGAGAGAAACTCCACAACTTTTTTACAGCGAATCGCGGTAAAAAAAACGCGACAGACGCGCATATGCAATGCGCCTAGGTGTGAACGAGACCTTAGTTTAGCACTGGGTCCAACCACCAGGTGAAATGCAAAAGCAGTATTCATTGTTTGTTGCGTTAACGGCGAACTTAGTTCACCAATATAATGAACTTATGGGCAGGTTCATTGCACCACAAGCAAATCCCCTAATCAGGGCTGGTGCAAGGATTTTTTCCTGCGCAGGCGAAGGTGCATTTTCTGCCCCCCCCCCCCCCCCCCCCCGCCCTCCCTTCACACCCTCAGGTGGCTGCCTATGAAGCCTTACGGTAGTGCTAGCCCTGCATAGACATCCCATAAAGCAGCACTACAGAAAACAAAACTAATAGGAAATCTGAGATATCCATGTTACAGGTCAAACCATTATCTCAGAAGCATTGAGAAAAAAGGAAGACCATCAGCTACTAGTGCCCTATATGTGAAGCCCCACAAGCAATGACACCCCAAATAGTTTACAGTGGAGCACCCCAATAAAGAGACACCCCAAAGTGCACCACTCCAGAAAGCATACTCTAAGATGTCCATGTTGCAGCTCACACTGAACATCAGTATTTGGCAGTATCCCAGCATTTGGGAAAATAATTTCCTTAGGCTGATGTTTAACTGCTTCAGGAACATAGATAAACAGCCTATGCCTAACATAGATAAACAGCATCCTGTAGTTTTACCAATATCATGGCTACCACAGCCGTTTAAAAACAGCCAGCAGGGGCGTGGCTGACTGGCTACGTGAGAGGACGCATCCCTAGAGAGCTCCGTGTCCCACCCGCCATTCACCTTGCTAAACAATGCGCCAACTTACCTGACATGGGGAAGGACAGACCCCCTAGATCGTCTCACAAGACCTCTGGCCAGAAGGGGAAGAAAAAAAAGACGTCTGCCTCGATCCAGGGATTATTTGACCGGCCGGCCGCTCCGAGCGCTGTATCCAAGATGGCGCATCGTAACAGCGTGCGGACCGCGGCCTCCCCGGCGTCATCCCCTGCTGTGGAGACGGAGGTCCGAGTGCACGATAGTTCCCCTCTGGAATCGCCTGCCATGTCTCTGGGGACACAGGGGAGCCCGGACCAATCAGCCCACAAATCGGCAGACGCTGTGAGTACCTGGGGGGGATCGGGCCCAGTCCGAGATGCAGCCTAGCCCTGAGGCCTCTGAGGGGGGCTCGGTGTCCCTGGAGGGGATCTCATAGGGGTGATAGGCTCTGGGAATCTTCCCCTGCATCTCCCCGCCTGCACCGTGTGGAGTCCTGGCCTCCTCCATTAGAGCTGACCCCTGACCTACATCGCTCCCCCGGGTCCCCCAGAGAGGGTCATAGTGGGCCCTTACTGATCTCCCCTGGCCTAACACCACCCCCATCCTCAGTGGCTCGAGGGATGGGGGGGACCCCTTTGTTCTCTGGGACCAGCTGGCCGGTGTGGTCCGGTTCTTGCCATGCTGAGCCGCGGGGGGATCAGATGCCCATGTGAGCCGCCCAATTCCCCCGGGAGGTTTCAGAGTCCTCCTCAGAGCTAGAGGATGCGGACGTTGTATCATGGAGGGAATGCCTCAAGCACATCCCCACCAAGAAAGACTTTAGGCTCCTGATTCAGGAGGTGAGAGAGACTTGTCGGTCAGAAATTCAGCTCATACACACTGACTTTCAACAATTGACCCAAAGGGTCGAGGGCCTAGACGAGCAGGTTCATGTCTGCAAAAAAGATGTATTCCACTTGCAATCCCAATATGTGTCCCAAGCTGCCACTATTCATGACCTTCAACGCCACGTGGAGGATTTGGACAACAGGGGCCGCTGCAAAAACCTATGCATCGGAGGCCTTCCTGAAGCCACAGGCCCTGAGGATCTGCAGGAAGCCCTACAGACCATCTTCACTAACATCTTGGGGTGGCCTTCTTCCCGCAAAATTGAGATGGACCGTGCCCACAGGGCCTTTCATCTGATGGGCTCCTCCTCACAACACGGGATGTCATCTGCAGGATTCACTATTTTGCAGTAAAGGAGGGAGTGCTCCAGAAAGCGTGTATTATGAAGTCGATTTAATTTAACGGTGCACCCATTCAAGTATTCCAGGATCTGTCCTGGGTCACCTTACAGCAGAGGAGGATCCTTCAACCTCTTTTGACCCTGCTGCGTGACAACAACATCCCATACAGATGGCGATTTCCCTTCAGCCTCACTGCTAGGTGGGACAGCAAAAATGGCACTTTACACTTCACGGAAGACCTTTCGTCCTTCTGCGCGGATCTTCACATCTCCTGCCCTACTCTTCCCGGATGGGAACCCCTACCCAAATTGGGCCCTGAGTCCTCCACCTGGCAGAAAGTAACCCCGCGTAAGAGACTGCCGAGAGGGACTCTTCCGTCCGACACTCTGTCCCGTTGCCCGAGGGAGCATTCCACCCCAGTAATGCCTACTCCCAGACGACATCGTTGATGAGTCGTCTGTGTTACACTTGGTGCTTATAGATAGAAGGGCTGTTATATGTGTGTTTGCTATGATCTACCTCTCAGGCCTATTGGCCGTGTCCTCATTTGTGGCATTTTTCCTACTATAAGCTCTCTTCATGTTATGTAATGATATGTTATATACACTTGGCACTAGATAATATGCCTTATAGGTGGGTGTCCCCATGGATGCTCGATTTCTTAGTTGTTTTGTCCTCTCGTTCATTGGGTTGCATCCCCCACATCACGGATTGTTGCCCCTGGGTATTTGTCTGTGTCACCTCTCCAAATAGGTTGACCGGTTTGTGTCTGGATTTGGAGACCGAATATACTCATTTCAATAGCTATTGGATATTTTGCTGTGCAGTATTTTTTTCTTAATATTTCTTGCATAGTTACTGGTTTTCCAAAACTAACATGTTTGTTTATTATGTGTTTCAGTGGTCTCTTTTGCTCTTCAACTTCCTTTCTCCTCTTTCCTTCTATTCTGTTTCAACCGGCCTTGTTCTCGCTACCTCCGCCTGGTGGATCCCTTGGTCCTGGCAGCACGTTCACTCGGGTGAGTACCCTATCTTGAGCCTGAACAGCACACATACACTTTACACGATTTCTCCCATACCCCTCCATGGCGGGTCAATCAGACTATAAGTTGATCTCCCCTAATGTCAAGGGACTTAACTCCCCACTCAAACGTAATTTAGCGTTGAGAGAATTCACATCCTCAAAAGCTGACATTGTATTCCTACAGGAAACGCACTTTAAACCGGGGAGTTCCTTTAACTTCACTTCCAAGTGGTTCCCTAGAACATACGCCTCATCCTTTTCCTCTAAGAGGGCGGGGGTGGCCATCCTTCTTACGGACTCCTGTCCCTTCCAGCCTACCAGGGTATTGATAGATAAGATGGGCAGATACATTATCCTGCATGGTACGTGGATGGGTACTCCCTTCACCCTTTGCAACATATACACCCCGAACGTCCACCAGAGAGGGTTTTTACAACGAGTACTCTCTAAATTGCATAAGCTACTCCTAGGTTATTTAATTATTGGCGGGGAATTCCATCTGACTTTCTCCGCCTCTCTTGACCATTTACCGCCCCCAGATAAACCTACTCCGAAACTGACGGAGGCCCTAGCTAGACAGTTTCGCAAACTGGTTAGGCAACACTCTCTCTTTGACTCCTGGCGGTTGATACACCCAGCAGAAAAAAGATACACCTTCTACTCCTCGGCCCATAGTTCCCACTATAGGCTTGACTACTTCCTGGTGAATACTCCTATTCTACGGAACATGGTCTCGGCTCACATAGGTCCTATCTCATGGTCGGATCATGCCCCCATCGAATTGACCATTCGAGTTGATCCCTCCCGGATTCGTAGATGCCACTGGACCTTGAATGAGGGCTTGTTGAAGTCCCCTAAAGACGCTATTGAATCAGCTTACTTTGACCTAAACGAAGGATCCGTGAATGACCTCTCGACTGTCTGGGAGGCTCATAAGCCCACGATTAGGGGCCAGTGCATTGCGGTAGCCTCCAAGCTCAAGAAAGACCAATGGCCGCTATAGCCAACGTTAAGGATCAGCTTCTTGGGTCTGAGCGTCGACTGGTGGCCTCCCCTTCCAAGTCCTTGTTGAGAGAGGTGCTGCGACTGAGAGCACAGTTGCAGCACCTATATGTCCATAAGACTGAAGCCTCCATGTTATACTTGCACCAGAAATATTAGGAGAAGGGAAATAAGGCCCATACTCTTCTGGCTCGTAAGTTAAGGGCTGAGGCCAACCTAAAAGGGATGTCTACAGTGCGTGACGCCGATGGCACGCTGCATCACCACCCTCAAAAAATAGCGGCTATATTTCGGGCTTTTTATGAGTCCGTGTATAATCTCCAGGATGTCGCCTTCAATGCTGGTGATGAAGCCTTGGTCTCACGCATCCGAGAATACCTTGGCTCCTGTGCTCTCCCCAGAAGACTGTACTAAGTTGAATACCCCGCTAGAGGTGGACAAGGTTCAAAAGACCATCGCCTCCCTCCCCACGGGCAAGTCGCCAGATCCTGATGGCTTTACCTACCTATATTATAAGACCTACTCGCATTTGCTTTCCCCATACTTGACGAGACTTTACAACCAATATCTTGAAGGTAGACCTGTCCCATCCGTCTTTTTGCAATCTTATTTAATATTATTCCCCAAGCCGGATGAGGATGACACTGTCTGAGCAAACTATCGCCCCATTGCACTTTTGAACTCCGACTACAAAATCTTTACTAAGTTGCTAGCGAATAGACTTTCTGTCTTTTTACCCAGCCTGGTCCACAAAGACCAGGTTGGTTTTGTTCTAGGCAGAAAGGCAGGGGACAACACTCGCAGACTTGTCAACCAGATAGACATCGCGAACCGTAGGGGAGTGGGAATGGTCCTACTCAGCTTAGACGCTGAAAAGGCTTTTGACAGGCTTGGCTGGCCTTTCCTGGGGTCTCTCCTCTCCGCATTGGTGTGATGGGCCCGTTTGCTGCAGCCATTGCCTCTCTATACTCCACGCCATCGGCGTCTATCAAAATGAGGGGTGCCGTGTCCCCTGTATTCCAGATCCGCAATGGATCCCGACAGGGATGCCCGCTTTCCCCGCTACTGTTTGTGCTTTGCATAGAGGCTTGGCTGCTAGGATTCGGGCCGCACCAGACAAATCGGGGCTCACTCTGGGTTCTCAGGAATTCAAACTGGCATTATTTGCTGATGACGTGATCCTCACGCTCACGAAACCGGGGGGATCGTTGCAATGCTTGCATAGTGAGCTTCAGCTTTTTTCGGGTCTGTCTGGTTACAAGTTGAACCTGAGTAAGACGGAGGCTATGCCCTTAAATCTTTCCCCCACTGACTTGACTTTACTCCAATCAGCATACCCCTATAGGTGGACGAATGAAAACTTGAAATATCTAGGAATTCACTTGACTCCCAAAATCCGCATGTTATATAATGTCAACTATAAACCACTATTTGTTACCCTGCGATCTCTCCTACATAAATGGTGCCCATATAACCTCTCACTCACTGGGAAAATAGCAGCCATTAAAATGACCTTGCTCCCGAAATTGCTTTATTATTGTAACACATTGCCGATTCCCATACCGGCTTCGGACCTTAAATCCCTGCAAAGACAGATCTTGCACTTTATATGGGGGGGAGGGCGACATAGGGTCTCCTAGCAAATACTTTGTGCCCCCAAGCATAGGGGTGGCCTGGCACTACCCAATATTTCCCACTATTTTGCCGCGGCCCAACTGCGGGCTGTACCTTTCTGGAGTGCCATGTCCCCTGAGGCAGTGTGGGTTGAGATCGAGTCTCTGTGGCTTGCGCCGACTCACCTTAACTCCCTCCTGTGGGCGCTGCCGGCACCTCTCTCATCCTCTTCCCTCCTGACGTCCATGCTATGTACCAGAAGTACCTGGATTAAATTTAGATTTGCGTTTCATTTATCAACTCCACGGTCGTCCATGGCCTCTTTTCTCTATTCCCCATATCTCCCAGCTAGCCTGGAGAAGAGATGGGCATTGCCCTGGGCGGAAAAAACATCTCTTCCGATACAGAGAAATAATTGATCGTAGATCGGGAGTCCTACACCCCTTCTCATTCCTGCAAGAGAAACACCAACTTCCCTCCAACACCCTCTTTGCGTACCTCCAGGTTAAACACCAAGTCCCAGGCATTCCCGCAATGTACCCCGTTTGAATTACTGTGTGCAGGACCGCCTTCCTCCAGGGGCTTGATCTCAGCTATATATGGAATACTGGGTGAGGACAAACCGGTTGAATTTACGAGGTACAATCATACATGCGGCGGTGGGAGGAGCTGCTGGGAGTGTCCATCTCACAGGAGCAGTGGGAGAGTATTTGGAGAGCAGCGTCTGCGTCCTCCATCTGCTCTACCTACAAGGAAAGTCAGTATAAAGTATTATACCATTGGTACCACACTCCTGAGTTTCTCCATAATATCTACCCGGAGATCTCCTCCCTCTGCTGGCGTTGCAAGTCTCAAACCGGTTCCCTATTCCATATCTTTTGGCAGTGTAGTCGGATAAGGCCCTTCTGGAGGAATGTACAGGATATACTGGAGAACCTTCTCCAATGTAGGATCCCAATGGATCCGCTGCACTACCTGCTGGGCCATCCCCTCATCGGGGTCCATAAATATGATTAAAAAACTGTCATCCCATGTGCTGACGGGGGCACGTTGTCTCATTGCCCTTCACTGGAAGCGCACCACCCCGCCATCAGACCTAGATCTGTATACCAGAATCAAAGATGTCCAAAAACTAGAATATTTGACTGCTAGACTAAATAACACCTGGAAGCTGCACAATAAGGTATGGGAGGCCTGGGATGCATTGGAGCTGACGGGTGGCAGCGGCTGAGGGGGATCGGGGGGTGTCGACCGAGGCGGATGGAGTCGCGAGATGAAGCCGGTACCTAACTTTTACTACCTTCTACTTCACTTATTGCCTCTTTTTCCTGTTCTATGTCTTTTCTTTTCCAGGGTACTGTCCTGGTCACCGCTTTTTGTTTGTTCTCTATGCCAGCGTGTCTGGTTCATGCGTAGCACCAGATCAAGCTGCTTCCCGCTTTTATCCTTTATTGGGCCTATCTGCTCCTTTCTCACCTTTTTACTGTTAATATATTGGTAGAATTTTTGGGGGTTCTTTTTACTATCTGCGGCGATATGCTTTTCGCACTCAGTTTTAGCTGCCCGGATTTCTAGTTTTCAGTATTAAAGTATTGCTCTCTACCTCTAACCCGTTATACTGCTGACCATAGGTAAGGTGCGGGAAATGGATGTATACCTACGATTTTTTATTTGCATGAGCGGTACTGCCTGCTAGCCACGGTACTTACATTTCATGAGGGTTGCATATATTTCCTCTTGTTAGGGGCCCGGCACTGCAGTGGTTTTAACTGTGCAGTGTTGATTGCTATATAATGTATACTTGGTTTTGGTCCGCATGACCTCTTACTCATTGTTCCATGACTTTGGTCATTTCTGTAGTGTCTGTTTATAAAACTCAATAAAAATTGTCAATTTGAAAAAAAAAAACAGCCAGCAATGGCTGTTGCATATACAAGCTATCGATTGTACGGTCGCCGAGTGTGCCTGCCTGCCCGCTCGCCACCGCTCTGCTGTCCCCTGTACGGGCCCAGGACTAGCATGGCAGGTCTGTCCACTTCAATTGGAGGGAGACCAGCACACTCCTAGTTATGTGCATTACATCACTTCCATCGTTATTCTGTAATTCTAACAACGCTGAGCGAAGTGGTTCTATTAATGGATCGCAACTGCGGATAGCTAGGAGCAGCAACTTTACGTTCTTTGACGGTTATCAGTTGCAGTTCTCTACCCAATTGCCTAATGAGAGGAAGGCAGAGGAGAACTGCTGTACATCATGCACCGTAACAAATGTATCACTTCAATGCAGGAAATTACATCATACCCAAGAAGCGTGACGGTATGAACATTATTGGTACGTATGTTATGTAAATACCTCCTCAACGCATGTGCAGGATACAACCTGTTCAACCAGGTACAACCTGTTCAGGAGGGACAGGGTTGGTAGATTGATTTTTCACATACATGCATATCCCTCCCCCCTTCTAACTGTGCACATACGAGATGACCTCATGACAGAGTTGTGATGGTGTTGAGTCTTTGGGGCTAGAACTAGATAAGACTGATGCTAGTTGTAAACTAATTGTGGGTGTGTGTTATAAACCCCACCAACATAAGGGAAGAGGAGGGGCTTACCTACATTCCCAAATAAAGATAGCTGGGAAGCAGGGAAATGTTGTTATAATGGGTGACTTCAATTATCCGAACATTGATTGGTCAAATTGGACCTCTCATTCTATAAAGGCTGGCCGTTTCCTAAACCTGTGGCGGGACAATTTCTCGGATCAGATGTATAAAGAATGTTGTGAACAGATCCTGAGTAACTGGTGCCACACCCCTATGTCAGTCAGTCAAAAAACGATTATAGAAAAAGTGGGGCTTTAATGGCACCATATTACAAGTCCATTGAACCACAAGATAATTTAAATAAAACATATTATTTTATTGATTACAAATGCATAAAATGGTCATATTAAAATTCATATAGATGTGACATGATTGAAAGATAGCCCCACAGACCACTCATTCCATAATTAAGGCATATCATGTAACCAAAACATGATCAATATATTCAGAACCTGCAGACTAGATTAGAATATTAACCATTTAATTGCTGATAATGATACTACAAAACAATTATCCTATATAATAAATAGAAATATAAACCAGTCCAAATTCATGTAGGTAGATAGCCTTAGCTGTAAACAGTAGAGTGGATGGTAATTCTACACGTTTTGCACATAGAGTGCTTCATCAGGACAAGGAGGCAATCTCATATGGAGCCGATAGGTGCAAATCCACTACAACCCCCCCAAAAAGTTGATCCCAACAAGAGCCCCACAATAAAGGGTGCGGCGCAGAGTTCAGAGTGCGACGCACAGTGCAAATGGTGATCCTGCAGGCTTCCTCCTATAGCAGCTGAAGTGGGAGGAGGAAGCTGCAGGTGGCCGCCGAGCAGACCGATTACTGAAGCCGGAACACAGTAGTGACAGCTGTACAGATTCCTCTCCTCCTCGGTCACTCTGTGGCTGCAGTGGCTGAGGAGGAAAAGAATCTGTACAGCTGTCACTACTGTGTGTCGCGTCAGTGATCGAGAGCGGCGATCACTCTTCTCAGCGCTCTCCTCTCAATGAGAGGAGAGCGCTGAGAAAAGTGATCTCCGCTGCGGTGGCCATTTCCAACGGGCACCCGCTCAGTCCCCCTTCTAGTGTTCCTCCCAACAGAGTGGAAGAAGTTGGGGACCGGATCTCAGTGGGCCCCTGAACCGCCTTGGGCCCCGGGGTGGCCACTCCGCCGGTAGTTCTACCCCTGGAATCACCTCTCTGCTATTCGTTTTGACAGTTACATAGACTGGCCTGATGTTTACAAAGCTGTGTGATATATTTTAGGCACAGCAATATTACAATGTATCTCTTTGCTTGAAATGAATCACTTCTGATCATCTGAGCAGGATAAAAACCTTTACTAAGATCTGATTCTGACATGCTGTCAGGATCAGTCTCTAAGGTTATTTTTAGCTGTTCCTAAGTTTGGAGCAGCCTAACAATAACCAAAAATTAAAAAAGTTAATGTATCAAGCAGTCATAGTGACTGCTTGATATAAATTGACAAAAAAAAGTGTTACAAAAATTAAGAAAATAAAAATTATTTATAAAA
>NW_017307391.1:124980-146402 GCF_000935625.1 Nanorana parkeri | reverse complement strand
TTCCTAAGTTTGGAGCAGCCTAACAATAACCAAAAATTAAAAAAGTTAATGTATCAAGCAGTCATAGTGACTGCTTGATATAAATTGACAAAAAAAAGTGTTACAAAAATTAAGAAAATAAAAATTATTTATAAAAATATTTTTATACTAATTATTATTAAAAAATTATTTCTAAAAAATAATAATCAAAACTGTTTAATCAAATAATAATCAAAACATTTTTTATATATTTTATTCAAACTAAGTGAGGCGTTAGGGCTATATAATTATATCAAACGTGTACACGTGTACCTATCTGTCCTCTAAAAAACAATATATAATATGTGTGGGTACATTTAGTAAGAAAGTATATTACTGACGTGGAAGAATCACACAGCAAAAATGTAAAAAGTGTGTCAGTCATTTATGAACAGAAACTGAAAAAAAGCTCAGTCATGAAGGGGTTAAGGTACCTAATCACAGGTTCTTGGACATCAAGGTACATTAACAACTAAAGTAGGCCTTTTTCTAGTAGAAAGTATGACAATATAGCACTAATTAATTATTTCATGTTGGTTGGATTCATTTTTTTGAAGAGGGAGAACTGTTGTAACACATTTGTATTTCATATATGATAGAATCCTTGCCTGGAATAGACTATATACTGTATTAAGTGATTTGCACGTGTGCACACCTGCATCATAATTAGTTGGCGGGTCCGTGCTCATTTGTATTCATGGTAATAAGACACCAATGTGCTTATTTGAGGCAAAGTAAGTACATGCAACTCTGTACCCCTGAAGAAGTCAATGGATGCAACGCGTTGGGGCAGAGCTTTGGGCATGATGTCATCTCATTACAGCAACTGAACTGGTAACCACGATTGAGAACGCTGTTTCATACATGCTTTATAGCGCACTTCTTTGCAAATTGTGATGATCGCGGCGCTTGCGTTACACAGTGGAACGCAGCCGCTAGGCGGAAGGGGAATTATTGCCGATACGTTCCAGGGTGGTGCGCATTGGCCGTGTAGCGTCATGGGGCTCCTCCCCTCACTTCCTCCTTAAAGACGCCGGGAGGATCCCAGTACGGCGTTCCACTAATGTCGAGTGAACGCCCTGCTGATTCCTCTTCACCCTTTTTGAACCACGGACTGAGAGAGAGACAAGCCTACTGGAGCCGCTACTGGTCACACTAACCGCAAGTACCCTGATAGATGCATGTACGAGATATTGACTGTATAACAGCCCACACCTAGCAACCTTGGTGGTATATGACCTGCTCAGCCTGGGACTCGTTGTAGTGTATTGTATTTCTACGGATAGCTTGTCTACACCCCTACTCCACATTACTTAAAGGGGAAGTTCTGCTGTTAAGATCACTTTCCTTACTCTCCTGCATTGTTGCACCAGTGGTATGAAGTAATATCCTAGGGGCACATCCTTAAGCAAGGGACATATGTTTTGCGGTGTATGATGGTAGAACTCCTAACTCTCCGCTACAGTGATTCAGAGTGACGCCAGGAGTTCGACCCTGATAACCGTACCCTCATACTCAGAGAAATTTCATATTGCTAGCATCCGCAGCTGAGATTCAACCCCTACTTGCCAGGACATTACAGATTAGTGGAACCCAAATTGTAAATGAATCCAGTGGAGCTAGCCGCTCACATCTTTACCCTCTCACATAGGGTTGAAACCCTCTCACATAGGGTTGAAACCCTATCTCACTCAGTACAAGAGCTGCAGCTAGAGAACCAAGCGCTACTTGAGACTGTCACGCAGAATGTAGCGGTACCCAAAGATGGACCGGAGCCTAAAGTCTGTCCTCCAGAACCGTTTTCAGGGAATCGCAAATTGTACCAGGAGTTCATTAACTCCTGTAAATTAATGTTCGACCTACGTCCCAGAACATACCCCACCAACAGGGTAAAAGTTCTCACCCTAATCTCCTATCTCAGGGGAGAGCCAACAGCATGGGCCAACAGTTACCTGGAGGAAGATGATCCTGTACTAAACTCCTACTCGTTTTTGCTGGAGTCCATGTCCCTCCTTTTATGAGGACTCAAGCAAGCAGCTCATGGCTGAAAACGCAATCCAGGCCTTGAAGCAGGGGAAAAGGCCTGTGGAAGACTTTATAGCAGAGTTTCAGCGATGGGCCAGGGATACCGAGTGGAACGATATCGGTCTCCGGAATCAGTTCCAACTCGGTCTCTTCGAGACCTTGAAAGATGAATTGGCTAGGGCAGATTTGCCTACTTCCCTTGACGCCCTCATCCAGAGAGCTATTACCATCGACAGACGTCTACGGGAAAGGCGTGCAGAAGGTGTTCCAGGTAGCTACCCCTCTCCTTGAAGAGCCAGCCCCCCTTGGGAGGCGAAAACGGAGATTGGCACCATAAGGGGGCCCCTTTCCCCAACCGAGAAGGGCAGGAGATGAACACAATCTCTGCCTTTACTGTGCATCCCCCCAGCATGCGGTGGATAACTGCCCAATAGTTAGCTAGAAGAGCGGAGGTAAGACACTTCATGTGTGCAAAATGACTCCAGCTAACCTACAGTCCAGTCATCTGTACGTCTACAGTTGGACCAGGACCGGATAACGACTAGAGCCATGGTGGATACTGGAGCATGTGGAAATTTCATCGACATCCATGTTGTGACCCAGAATAAAATACCGCATTAAAAAAGCTAAACCGCGTTTCCGTAAGTTTCATAGATGGTACTACCTCCTCCGCGGGGCCCATATGTAACCAAACTCAGCCACTCCTGGTCACCTGTGCAGATAGTCACACCGAATATCTCACTTTTGATATTACTGTATTCCTTCTCCTTTCTTTCCAGGGATCCTAGGGCTACCTTGGCTGAAACTCCACCAGCCCACTATACTACGGGCACAGGGGGGTATCGGGCTTGATTCCTCTTTCTGTAGGGAGACATGCTACCCCATTTCCCCTCTTATGCAAATTACTCTGGATCAAGTTCCTATTCAATACAAAGACTTTTCTGATGTCTTTAGTCTAGACAGAATGCGGAGACATAGGCCATACGACTGCCCTATTGAGTTAATACCGGGAGGAACAATACCCACAGGGAGAATATACCCCCTGTCCCGGCCTGAACTAGAGCATCTGAAGACTTACCTGGAGGAAAATCTGTGGAAAGGTTTTATCAGACCCTCTACGTCTCTGGCTGGTGCAGGGATGTTCTTAGTTAGGAACAAGGACTCATGCCTTAGACCCATTATAGATTACCGGGGCCTAAACAAGATCACGGTAAAGAATCGTTATCCTCTACCGCTCATCCCTGAGCTCATAGAGAGATTACAAACTGCCCAGGTATATACTAAATTGGATCTTAGAGGCACTTATAATTTAATTCGTATCAAGGGGATGAGTGGAAGACTGCTTTCCGAACTCGCTATGGCTTGTTTGAATATACAGTCATGCCTTTTGGGCTGTGCAACGCTCCAGCGACTTTTCAAGCTTTCATTAATTATATATTTAGAGACCTTTTGGTGTCGTTGTCTATCTCGAGGATATACTCATCTACTCAGACAACCTTCAGGAACACCGGAAGCTCGTTAGATGGGTCCTCGCTAGACTCAGGGCCCACTCTCTATACGTGAAACTAGAAAAATTTGTTTTTGAGAAATCAACCATATCCTTCCTAGGGTATGTGATTTCCCCTGACGGGGTTCAGATGGATCAAGCTAAGGTGGATTGCATCCTCAAGTGGCCAACCTCCAAACTTAGGAAAGCTTTACAGAGATTCTTGGGGTTCACAAATTTTTATAGGAAGTTTATTAGGAACTTCTCAGCCGTTGTCAAACCACTTACCCGCTTATCAAGCCCGTTATTAACATACAACTGGTCTGGGGAAGCCCAGGTTGCCTTTAATTCCTTAAAACACCGGTTCACTTCTGCCCCAATACTTCAATTACCCAACCCTGACAGTCATTATGTACTCGAAGTTGATGCCTCTCAGGTAGCCATAGGAGCCGTTCCCTCACAAAGACGTTCCCTTCTGGACCCCTTACATCAAGTGGCATTCTTCTCCAGATCCCTCAGCTCCGCTGAGAATAACTATCCTGTGGGAGAAAAAGAGTTACTCACCATCAAGTGCGCGCTTGAAACCTGGCGGCATCTGTTGGAAGGTACCAGATACCCCATAACCATATACACGGACCATTGGAACTTGCAATATCTACAGGCAAGTAAGACTCTGTCATCCCGACAGGTTCGATGGAGCCTATTTTTCGGTAGATTCGATTTCCAAATTACTTACCGTCCGGGCAACAGGAATGGGAAGGCCGATGCTCTCTCCCGTATGATGGAGACTTATCACACACCTCAACCTCTCTCCTCCGTGATCTCCTCCGACAGAATAGTTCTCTGCAACATTAGCTTAAAACACCAACTCAAGGAGTGCCTAACCACCGATCCTTCCACGATTCCTCCGGGTCTCGACCGTGACGAGGAAGGATTCCTGTACAAGGACTCCAAATTGTACATACCTCCCACCTTAATTGTCCCAATAGTTAGACTGCTACACGATGCCCCCCTAGCAGGATATCCAGGCGTCACAAAGACACTGGATCTTATTCGTCGACAATTCTGGTGGCCCCACATGGGAAAGACAGTGAAGGAATACGTCTCAACCTGCCAGGTCTGCTCCACCAGTAAACACGGAAGACGACCTCCTTATGGATTGTTGACATCCTTACCCATACCCAGTAAACCATGGGACTCGGTGTCACTAGACTTCATTGTGGACCTCCCACCTTCCTCAGGTTGTAACACCATCATGGTGGTGGTTGACCTATTATACAAGATAGCTCATTTCATTCCCCTAACCAAAGTTCCCTCCGCAAAAGAAACAGCCGACGCTTTTCTAGGCAACATAGTCAGATTGCATGGCATACCTTCCCAGATTATTTCTTTTTTTTTTAAACTTTTTATTTTTTTATTTTGTAAGTGAAAATAAAAAGTACAGTGTTACAGAGATGCACGTGTCACATTATCAGATATCATGTAGTATGGGCTATACAACATCTTCTAGTATGTGCATTGGCTTTTAACATCAACATGGAAAATTTTGAATTTGCAAAAACGTGGCTAAAATGAGACAGTTTCCAAGAAATACAGTGGTATATTATATATATTATTATAGTGAGATAAACATTAGCCAAAACAGAAACAAAAACATAAACATGCTCCATAATGCGTTCACGGATTGTGGTACAATTGTCAAATCTCATACCCTCATCTGTAAGTAAGAAAATTACATCAAAATAGAGTAGAATAAAATGAAAAATAAATACTGTTTAAATATTAATTTGTTACTGCGAGTGGAGGAGCAAACGCTCACCGTGATTGTGATCTGGGATTGTTTTGTTTTTTTTTAAACAGTTGTTATTTTTCAAAAGAAAAGATCAGTACAGCAGTAATACAGAGTTACGTTGTATTGGTACAGAGATGTGTGGACACATCCTTTGATATTCTAGATCATACGGCAAAGGTACCACTAAGGGTATCAATAAGGGTTGCCCATAGGGAATCAGAATGGGCAGTGAAGGCTGTGTACATTACAAAGTTCTGAGTTTACTGCCTAGTAACAGACTTAATAAACCTAATAGACAAAATACACATAATAACCATAATAAGCGCAACCATTGCTCCATTTTGCGCTGTCCCCAGGGAGGGTCTTAGCAGTGAAACAACATTGAGACAAAATTGCATCAGTAACAAGGCACCTTAACATTGAAGTGGATTCCGAGGGAGGGGGGGGATGTAGGGGGGTCTTGGGAGGTTTGCAGTGTACGCTTGTCCCATCCAATCCCACACGAGAAAGTGAGAAACACACACCTCGGCAAAGTCATTCATTTATGGTGCCGGACTGTGAAAGTTTCAGAGGAGTATTTCTTTGTAGTGATAATGGTAATATCACTCCCAAGGTAGAGCATGATCTATGCTACTGCTCTGTGAGTGTAAGTGTAGGTGCCGATAGAAACAGTGCCATAGGGTAGTTGCAGTGGCGGTGCAGCCTCAGCCCTTTAGGTCGGACTTTGGAAGTAAGAATTTGCACCTGTAACTTCTTATTTAACCATTTACTACCGTTCTTGCAATTTGTCCAGTAGGCGGCATGTTGAGAACTCAAAGGGCGAGAGCAGAAGGGAAAAAAGCCTAAAGTCATATAAGGCAACCATCTATCGTAGAATATGGTTACTCCTTTCTCATTTTGCAGATTCAAGGTAGCGTCTAGCCTGGTCCATTAGATCATCTCTTTACTGTGGGAGGGAGAGGTGAGAACCACTCCAGTAGAATACATCTCCTAGCCACCAGTAAAGAGATGCTTATTCATTGCTTAGCAGAACGACTGAAATTGCTGGGGGTATTTAATGAGAAGTCCCAGTAATTGAACAAAAACAAGAGGGTCTCCGGTTGGAGTGTTTGGCCGGTCACAGAAGTGACATAACGTGCGACTTCGTCCCAAAAGAGCTGAATCCGCCGGCAGTCCCATAAACAATTAAAGGCTTATTGAGGGATGTGTTCAGAAGGTCAGTGAAATGGGATATCCCTTTTGTTTCCCATCTAGTGAAAACCTCATAATCTTCCCCTTGTGGGAAGGAAGGACTTCCCTTAAGGGGCAAATGTTTGGAGAAGAAAGGGTTCAATTTCAATAATTTGTGTGTTTCTCTCGAAGCAATGATGGTATCCCGTAGGAGTATGTTGGAGCCGATGTGAGGAGGTAAGGCTGGGAAGGGGCAATGAAGAAGGGAGAGTAGTTTCCAGGGTTGTACCATTTCTGATTCCAATAGGAAATTGGAGTAGCGTGATGAGGAACAGACCCAATCCACAGAGTGGCGAAGAAGGCAAGTCAAGTTGTATAGTCTGAGGTTTGGAAAGGCCATGCCTCCTTTGTCCCTAGGTAGGCTGAGTTTTTTAAGCGATATTCTTGCCCTCTTCCCTTGCCATATGAAGTTTAGGAAGGCCGTATTAATAGCATTTACATCTTTGTGTTTCAAGAGGATAGGGAGTGTCTGCAGAGGATATAGGGCCTTGCAAAGGGGATCGTCTTGACAAGGTGAATTCTGCCAAACAGCGACAGAGAAGTAGTTCTTTCTGTAGTTTTTGGATGATGAGGGAGTAATTTAAATTTTAAAGAGAGGACGGAGTTTTGCCAATGTGTAGGCCCAGGTATTTGATATTTTGTTTGGCTACAGTAAAAGTGCGCAGGTTTAAGAGAGAAAGGGTGGCTGGTGTGGTGAGGGGGAGGACTTCCGTTTTAGATACGTTTATGGTGAGGCCAGAGAATTTTTGGAAGTGGGTAAAAGTATCTTGGATCAAGGGGATGTCATGGCATGGGTTGGAGGAGAATAGTACTATATCGTCAGCGAAAAGCATATTTTTTAGTTTTTGTGTTTTGAAGGGGATTCCTGAGATTTGGTCATTGTTTTGGGAATATGATAGCGGTTCCAAAGAAATATTAAACAGTAGGGGGGATAGGGGGCAACCATGCCTGGTGCCTTTTTGCAACGTAAAGCTGGGCGATATATAACCCGGGGTGAGTATTCGGGCGCAGGGGGAAGCATATAATGCAGTAACAAATGACTGGAAAGGACCAGAGAGCCCCATTTTCTCCAGGACTCTGAGAAGCCATGTTGATTGGATGCTGTCAAAGGCCGCCTCAGCGTCAAATGAGATCAAGGCCAAAAGAGAAGTTGGGTGGTGTTTCGCATATTCTAATGTTGTCAATAATTTGCGAATGTTAGCTACTGCTGAGCGACCCTTGACAAAGCCAACCTGGGCAGGGGATATTAATTGCGGCAGGATTTTAGCTAGTCGGTCAGCAACTATCTTGGACAGTAATTTGCCATTAGTGTTTATGAGAGATATCAGGCGGTATGAGTCTGGTAGAGTGGGGTCTCTGTCTTTCTTAGGGATCACTTTAATATATGCTTCCTGCCCTGTTTTCAGGTATGGATCCCCACGCCATATACTATTGAAAACCTCGAGTAGTGTGGGTGTCACCTGCGTTTGGATCAATTTATAAAATTCATAAGTGTAACCGTCTGGGCCTGGGGATTTACCGTTTTCAAGATTACCTCCTGCGATATGTCTGCATTTAGATAAGAAAGGTCGTCTTCTGAAATTGTCGGGAGGGTTGTCGAGGCCAGAAAGGCATCACCTAGGTAAGCGTCAGTTGGTGACGAGGAGTATAGTTTAGCATAGAACTTTTCCAGGGTTGTATTAATGTGTTTGGGGTCCGTAAGAAGAGTTCCCAATTCCATACGTATGTGAGATTTAAAAGACCTTGGTTTTGTTAAGTTGGCCATTAGTTTCCCTGGTTTGTTCCAAAATTTATGAAAATATAAGTTTGACTGGGCCTGGTAACATGTTTGCTGTTGGGCAGACCACCATTCAAAGTTCTGTTTGGCTTTCTTCCAAAGAACACTGTTATCTGACGGGGGATGGAACGAGTAAGCTAGTTGGGCTTGTCTTAGGGAGAAGCTGGCCTTGAGGAAATGGGCTTTAGTATGTCTCTTCTTGGCCCCTACAATTGCACCTCTGAAGACTACTTTTGCTGTCTCCCAGAAAAGATTTGGGTTGTCAGCATGCTGTGTATTAAAGGACTGTTACTCATGCCATGCTTCTGACAGCATTGACTTGAAAGAGGCGTACTTGTACATATGGGAGGGGAAGCACCATAGAAATGCGTCTCCCTTGGGGATACCCTATTCGCCTCCACGTCCGCAAGGAGGGCGCCTCCATTACAGTCTGCACACCCGATGATGTCCCGGCCTTATGTGACCTGCTCCAGATACCGGTAATGCACCTCCCGGACTGGCTGGCCTACCTATCAGACGAGCAGTCACTGGCCCTGAAGCCTAGAAGGATTCGGCGGGCCCGCCGAGATTCTTCTGTTGCGTCACCCAACCGACGCCCCGCGGCACCGCGCGGCCCCATTGAGCCCTGAAACCCCCAGCGTCACCACCGATTTCCCCGGACGAGAGGGACACCGCGGAAACAGCATGACGGGCCCACAACCACACACTCCGGAGCTGATTTGACCCCCGACCTTCTGAAGCAGACGGAACACCCGGACCCTCCTGGACACCCTGGTGATATTCTATACCCTTACCGATGCTGCGGTTGGCGGACTCTTGACTCCCGGGCTCTACACAGACCAGCCGATATCCTTTATGTGGTCCCATTCGGGGTCCTTAACGAGCCCTCCGAGTCTGGTTTTCCCACACGGCAGACTCACTACCTCCGACCGAAATAGGGTCGGTCATGACGGAGTGCGACCTACCTCAGCAGAGGACGTTCCGGGGCACCGGCGCTGGGATGGGATGCGGCTCCACTTGTTTGGGAGTCCTTCCATCCGAGTCCCGGCCCCCCCATACAACCCTTATGGTTCATGCGCAATCCATAGCAATGTAGTTTGACTTTAAGAATGTTTTCTTGTTTAGCAGTTGGATACATGCTACCCCCCCGATGTTGGTTTGTAGTGGGGCCCACACGCATCTCTCCCCCTGCAGGCGGTCCAGCCCCCCAAAGCGCTGGCCCTCTCCTCTCGGGTTGGATCCCGGTTTCTGATGGCGGTATATACCTTGGTTTCTCTTTGATAATAGTTTTTGTTTAAGTTTTCGCTCAACTTATTGCCCACGGAGCTCGGCCCCGCCGTGCTCAGACTAATCCCCCCCATTAGTCTGTCCCTCCAGTGCCTGATCGGCCACAGGGACTGTGAACCCAGGTTCACTTATTAGTTACTCCATCTCAAGGGACCTTGTATTCCCACCCGACAGCCAGGGTCTGCGTCAACGGGACGCTCTCCTCCGCGTTTACCATATCTAATGGCACCAGACAGGGCTGTCCACTCTCACCCCTCATTTTTATCATGACTCTTGAACCCCTGCTCCGCACCGTTAGAGCACACCACCCGGACATCCATGGTATCACGGTGGGAGGCCAAGCCCATAAGATAGCTGCGTACGCAGATGACCTCCTGTTTTTCATTTCGAATCCGGGCACATCCATACCTAATTTACTTCGGGCCCTGAAGTGTTATGGCGAGCTATCGAACTACCACATTAACACCCAGAAGTCGGAAGCCTTAAACTTGACTACCCACCCCCCCCTGTTGACACGCCTACAACGAGACTTCCCTTACCAGTGGTCCTCTGTGGTTCTCCAAGATAAACGATATTCGATATATGGAAGATCTCACCAGCTCCATAAAGGGCACCTCCTCCAAGTTCACAACTACCTGGCTTTACTGGGTAGAATATACCACTACTGCGGACTACCGCATGATAATGGAATCCTGAAGTTTGAGACTTAGGCCCCCAGTGAGTCACCTGACCCCCCTTCCTTTCCTTTCCTCTTCTCTTCGTCTTTGTGTTGTGTCTTGTCCCGCTTCTTTCCCCCGCATTCTATATGTCTCCCCCTCTCCCCCTGACCTCAGAGATACCTTGATGTCTCTGATCACCGATGGACATGCAGCGACGTCACCACTAGACCATATGGCGACAGAGGGGTCCTGCTCGGTGTGCCTTAAGGGGGAAGGTGGAGAGACCGGTTCACATCACTGGTAGTCCTGCGGAGCGAACAAACTCCTCGTGGGGATTCGATCTCCGGTTGTCCTTTATATATGTATACCCACAGTGTGACTCCTTTATGGACGGACTCTGATACCTATACGATTGTTTTCCTATGTTTTCACCTAACCTGTTTGAGTTGTATATATATGTGTATATGACCTGTACATGCTATCTGTTCGACAATAAAGAATTTATAAAAAAAAGGAATGTGTCTCCCTTTGGTATGGAGGAGTGTAGTTGAAGCAGTATGGTGGCGTGGTCAGATATGACAATGGGTAGTAGGCGAGCATCACCAACCAGTGCGTCCAGTAGGTCCGACGCCAGGAAGTAGTCTAACCTGGTGAAGAACTTGTGTACTTCCGAGAAGTGGGTAAATTCCTTTTCCAGAGGATTGCGTACCCTCCAAACATCTACTAGATTTAACGCCCTTGCCATTTGGGACAAAGTCGTGGGAGGATTGGGAGTGTAATCAGGCTGTTTGCGGGACGTTCCCGATCTGTCCTCGCTCATCACCATTACTGAGTTAAAATCTCCTTCCAAGAGCTTGTGAGGGTTGGCGTCTCGAAGGATCCATGTGGTGACCTCCTGGAAGTATGAGGCCGTAGGTGCATTTGGGAAGTAAAAATTATACAGAGAAAGGGTTTTGTCTTGGATTTTGACTTTTACCAGCAGTATAGGGCCTTCAAGGTCCATATCAGTGTGCAGTATAGTATATTTAAGGGATTTATGAAATAAAATGGCCACCGCTGGGGAGCTCAACACCTCTCCTACCCATAGTTTGCGCAGGTGCTGTACATCTACCTGAGAGAGATGTGTCTCCTGTAGGAGGGCTATGTCTGGGTTGAATTTGTTAAGATGGCGGAGTACCATCATGTGTTTAGCAGGGGAGCGCAGGCCATTGACGTTCCAGGAGATCACACGTATATCTTGAGACATGGGGGCCCATTAATGAACATATATGGAGTACACATTTTTATCAGTAAAGTGGCATAATCAGTACCATAAAGCATTACTTGGAGCTGGAATACATTTCTAGAAAATTGGGAAACATTCGGCAGTACCGGAACACATTTGTAACAGGAACACAATTCAATGAGGGTATGAAAAGAGAGTAGGGGGGACTCCCCCGTGGGGCAGAGGTAAAACCCCAAGTCAGCATATGGAGGTTAGGTTCGATTACTGTGGGGCCAACAGGGCCAAAGACTGCAAAAGTAGAACATGAAAAACTAAAATAAAAATGAAAATAAAAACAAGAACAGGATCCAAAACAAGAACCATGAACAGTCAGTACATGACTTCGCTTTCTTCCTAGAGAGCGTGGCAGAGCATGCTTGGGTGCTCCGCTAGGCCAGGACCTGTAACGTTAACAGTCGGGCATTAGGAATCCGGAGCCCAGAGCCCAGCAAGGGCGCATAGCGTATATAAGGGAAAGATATCAAACCGATGAACAACGAAAATGTAAATAAAAATAAAGCTGGCATTAGCAGATATCAGGTATAGCCATATGATCGGCAGCAGAGAAGCTTGTGTCACCTCTGAGGGGCGATAGGAGAGCATAGGGTCAGTGATCGTGAAGCAAAGGAATTTGTGATTACTCACGGTCACCACGGTTCGATCACCGGGTGTTGGGGCAGTCCAGGGATCCGGTTCGGGACTGACATCCTAGGACAGTGGTGGCGAACCTTGGCACTCCAGCTGTGCCAAAACTACAAATCCCAACATGCATCTGCCTCTGGGAGTTATGTCAGAGCCTCGCATGGCCTCATGGGACTTGTAGTTCCAAAACAGCTGGAGTGCCAAGGTTCGCCACCACTGTCCTAGGACGTCCGGTAGCCGAGGTTCCGTCCGTGTTGGTGTGTGGCAATCCAAAAGGCAGGTGAGTGCGCGCTGGAGGCCTCCAGCGAGGATGTGCGTGGAGTTAGAATCAGGGAGAATCCGTCGGGGTCATTGGAAGACGAGTTGCGGCTTTTCTCGCCGGGGTAGCCGGACGTGGAGGCCTAGGAGAGCCGGATCCTGCTGTGGTCAATGGTCTGTTGACCATTTGTTCCAGAAAGGTGAGGGCTTCAGCCGGGTCTTGAAAGGAGCGTTGTTTGCCGTCCGTAGACTGAAAGCAGAGGGTGGCCGGGTAGGCTAGAGTGAAACGGACCTTCCGGTGGTATAAAAGGGAGCAGGCTTTAGCGAATGCCTTCCTTTTTTTGTTACCTCAGCCGAGTAATCCGCGAAGATGAGGAGGCGGTTATCGTCGAGGTGTAGGTCCTTTCTGGCTCTGAAGGCTTGGAGAACTGCCGATCGGTCATTATAGTCTAAGAAGCGCACTATGACTGGTCGAGGAGTTTTTCGGTCGGGGGTATTAGGGCCTATTCGGTGTGCCCGTTCGACCTTACAGGGGGCGGGTAGGCCCAGCACATCCGGGATATTGTGCACGCATATGATCGGCAGCAAGGAGGGATGATACGATTCCGGAAGTCCAATGATCCGCAGATTGTTGCGCTGGGATCGGTTTTCTAGATCTTCAACGCAATCCATGAGGTGCTGAATGTGGCGGTGAGCCGAATTGATTTGTGAGGAGGAGGATTCTGTGCCCTCTTCCAAAAGCATGATGCGGTGTTCGGCCTCTGAGATTCTCTGGGCCTGATTTAGCAAGTCATGTCGCAGGACATGTATGCCTTTAAAGACCGCTTTGTGCACCACATCCTGGATGGTAGGTTTCAGTAGTTTTGCTACTTCTGCCGCTATCAGGCCATGTTCAGACAGCGCCGGCATATGCTCGTCAGAAGAAGCGCTGATGTCTGGTCTCTCAGGGGCATCGGCAATCTTGGAGGGTTACAGTCTTTTACCACGATTAGGTGTGGCCTTGCCACGGGGTGTATAGCGTCGTTTTGATAGAAATTTCTCCATGTGATTCGGCGGGTGGGGAGGTTATACCTTAGAATCCTTCTGGGAGTTTTCGGTGTGCTGGCGTATAATTTTATATCGATTATGGCCCTGGCCGCGCGGGAGTTCTATCCTCTGCAACCGCTACCTCAGGCGCTAGAACCGGAAGTCTTGCCCAGATTATTTCTGACGGGAGCCCGATTTGTTTCCAGATTCTGGAAGGCTATGTGTACATCCTTCTGCATTGACCATAGGTTGTCTAGCGCATATCATCCGCAGTCAAACGGTCAGACGGAACGAGTGAAAACGTGTTTGGAGCAATACATCAGGTGTTACTGTACACATCTCAAAGATGACTGGGTTGATCTGATTCCCCATGCGGAATTCACTTATAATAATTCTACCAGTTCTTCCACTCTCCATTCCCCGTTCCAGGAAAATTATGGGTTTCATCCAAATCCGTTACCCACGTCCTTGGTTCCCTCTAATGTTCCTGCAGCCGACGCCTACCTGTCCAACCTCCGGAAAGTGACAGAAGTTTTACGTGACAACCTCAGCCGGTCTCATCACAAACAGAAGTACTACTATGATCTCCGTAGGAGACCCGCTCCCTCATATAGAGTGGGTGACATGGTATGGCTCTCTACCAAAAATCTTCACCTAGGGACTCCCTCAAGGAAATTGAGTAAGCAGTTCATAGGTCCGTTCCCTATAGAAAGGGTCCTCAACTCTAACGCAATGAGACTCACCTTACCAGCTGAGTTGCGGATTCACCCTTCATTCCCGTCTTCCTACTCAAACTGTTCCGTGCAGATCCTTTCACCGACGGTTCTCCTCCTCCGGCACCCCTGGTTCAGGTGCTGGGGGAGGAGGAGTTTGAAGTGGAGGGGATTTTGGATTCCAGGAGACGCTGTAACAGGTTGCAGTATCTTATCCGATGGAAGGGTTATGGTCCGCAGGAAGACTCATGGGAAAACGCTCGGGATGTGCATGCTCCTGCTCTGGTGAGAAGTTTCCACCTTAGGTACCCGGACAGGCCGTCGCCCCTTGGAAACCCCAGGAGGGCATCCCTTGGGGAGGGGGTACTGTGATGATCGCGGCGCTTGCGCTCCACAGTGGAACGCAGCCGCTAGGCGGAAGGGGAATTCTCGCTGATGCGTTCCAGGGTGGTGCACATCGGCCGTGTAGCGTCACGGGGCTCCTCCCCTCACTTCCTCCTTAAAGACGCCGGGAGGATCCCAGTACGGCATTCCACTAATGTCGAGTGAATGCCCTGCTGATTCCTCTTCACCCTTTTTTAACTACGGACTGAGAGAGAGAGAGACAAGCCTACTGGAGCCGCTACTGGTCACACTAACCGCAAGTACCCTGATAGATGCATGTACGAGATATTGACTGTATAACAGCCCACACCTAGCAACCTTGGTGGTATATGACCTGCTCAGCCTGGGACTCGTTGTAGTGTATTGTATTTCTACGGATAGCTTGTCTACACCCCTACTCCACATTACTTAAAGGGGAAGTCCTGCTGTTAAGATCACTTTTCCTTACTCTCCTGCATTGTTGCACCAGTGGTATGAAGTAATACCCTAGGGGCAAGGGACCTATGTTTTGCGGTGTATGATGGTAGAACTCCTAACTCTCCGCTACAGTGATTGAGAGTGATGCCAGGAGTTCGACCCTGATAACCGTACCCTCATACTCAGATACATTTCTTATTGCTAGCATCCGCAGCTGAGATTCAACCCCTACTTGCCAGGGCATTACACAAATGCCTTTAATGTGAGTGGCCATTTTTTAGTTAGTTTTAATAAAGTAATTTTAAGAGACGAAGAGCACTATGGTTGTGTTATATGCTCTTTTCTGAGGATGGCACTCCACAAGATGGAAAACACAAAAGATAAAGCGCACTCCTGTAGGGTGGGCAGGCTTCAGTCGGGTGGCTGTTGTGTAACGGTGTGCAGCTCTCCTCGTTACAGGGAGAGGCCCCTTCTATTAGCAACCACAAAACAAAAGCAAAAAATCAGGAGCGCAACTACCAAAGCTTGTATATGTGAGTTTAGTCTGGCGAAGGGACCAGTGGATGTATGAAGTGAGGACAGAGTCAGGCGCACTATGAGATCTTTAGAGTGTGAAGTTTGGGTGTCTATGGCAATGTCACAACAGGAAAAAGGGACTTACGATTAGGAGCTCCCCTGTTGTCTGTGTGTGGATTGAACCATCAGAAGAACATCACTTCAGTAATCCCTTATAGGAGAGCAAGAAGCACAAACCTGATCTCAGGTTATTCATCAGCACAAAGTAAGTTTCTAGAGGAAGAGCACTGCATGAATTCCCCACAGAAGGGACACAAGTGATATTTGACCTTAGTGTAACACTGGGTCCAGGCAAAAGGTGGAGGTTTTGATTACGGTTAAACGCACTGATATTTGGAACACATTTGCACAGCACTATTCATTAATTGTTGGATCACCTTTGCAAGGTTATCAAGTTTAAAATGACTGGTTATGACATGGACATTGGTACAGATTGTATAGCACTATTACGTTAGTTCATGATAATAGTGTTGTTTGTTTGCTTTAGTGTTTAGCAGAAATTGCTGTTGTCATTGGTGATAGCGCTACATTATAAGCTTTTTTACCAATTAGCATGACTGATTTATCCTCTCTGATCAAACAGTCCGTCAGGGACTACATGAAAGAAACGTCTGCCTCCTCTGCTCCTGATCCTGGTCATAGCACATCCAAGGAGGCTTTAGGGAAATTCTTGGACTCCAAAGCTTCAGACTTATCTTAGGACCCGGAAAATGTTGGCCAATCGGCCTTCCATTTTGCTCTGGTTGAGCCCTTTGTCATGGCAGTCAAGGAAGCCATTGACTGGGAGGACCCGATTGAACAGGCCGCTAAAGCAAGGCGGTACTTTCCTCATCTCCATAGGTTGACGAACAATTTTCAGTTTATGGAAGAGATTCGGGAGATTTCCAATCTGGTTGATCCCCCGGTTGTTGACGCAGCAATTATGCATCTTGCCAGATACGTCACACTGCCCATGGAGGTTGCATACTCCTTTAGAGACCACCTGGAGAACAGGCTGGATTTGGACCTCAAGAGGGCCTTTATATCAGCAGGGGGCACTTGTCGTCCAGCTATAGCACTGGCCTCAGTCTCCAAGACCCTATCTGCCTGGACGGCCAATATTGAGAAGGCCTAGAGAACAGATGTTGACAGGGAACATATTATTATGGCCCTACAGGAACTTAAGCTGGCAGATTTTGTGGGTGAAGCCACCATTGATGTAATTAGCGATTCCACTAGAACAATGCTTAACACTGTTACGGCCAAGAGAGCCCTATGGTTAAAACCCTGGCTAGCATACCTTTGTATCTTGTCCTTCACTTGCCCTTTCTCTCTCCTGTTCTTTTCATGGTGCACGGAGGCGTCCCTCACCTGGCAGCCACAGTGTGCTGAGACACCTCTCTCCAGATCTCCTGGGACCACAGACACGTTCCCAGCGTTTCTCTGCTGTGGCTGTGCCTCAGAAGCATGGTTCTGTGCGTCATCGTGCATGCGTTTCAGGAGCTGACCTAGTCACCCTTGGTGGTGTCACATGCTGGGAATCCTGGTGTGACGTCTATAACCCCCAATAGAGAACCAGCATGCACAGCAACTGGCAACATGCAAAAACTTGCTTCTTCCCAAGGAACACAAGCCTTCAGCAATACACTGAGCACCGCCCTAACTCCACCTCTGTTTCCACAGGAATAGGGGTGTTGCCTCCAGTCCTGGGCTTTAAAACCTCACAACACTACTAGCTCAGTGCTAGGTTATTCTGAAGCCCTGCTCACAGAGACTCAGCGTTTGTTCCTGCATCTTCGTCCCCTGTTCCTGCATTCCTACCCCCAGTTTTGGACTCCCTGTAATAGGTCAGGTGTGGCTATAGTGGCTGGTGTGGATCTCAGCTTCGGATGCCTATGTATATATGCTTTCAGCTATAACAGTTCTCTTAATTTAGACAGGTAGCCGTTAGGTAGGAAGACCCAGATCAATTTAGGGAGCAAGTGGTTTTATTAAGGTTGATGAGACACAGTCTAGAATGGGAGCAGCTGGGGTTAACTGAGATGTATTGGCAGTTCACAGTAATAACAGCTTTAGTAATGTAAGGATACTTGCGGTGAGTGGGTCTTAGGTGTGGTGCTGCCACCCAGTGGCGTCTGGAGAGAAGTGCAGGTCTCCTCTGTAGAGCTGGTTCAGGGGAGGAGATTTCTCTGCAGAGTGGGCTGGCCGAGGGCAGGGCCGTGGAGAGGCTGAGACAGCCTGAGAGCAGGGGCTCTGTCCGGCCCAAAAGATAGGAGGTCGGAGGGGCTCTGTCCGGCCCAATAGTCGGGAGGTTGATGGGGCTCTGTCCGGCCCAATAGTGTGGGTTAGTGGCGGTCTGCTGTAAGAGGTATTTGCCTGGCGTCAGGCTCCTAGCACGAACGCCAGGCAAACGACTCCAGCGGTTTAAATAAGAAAAGGGGGAGGAGTCTGGTGACGTCTCCGTTCGTGACGTCACCTGAACTCCGACGGAGCTGCTCGTATTGCCGGAAGCTGGAGGAGAGGTAGGAACGCTACACTCCCTGCTACCTGACCCTCGGACTGTTTTCTGGACTGCTGATTCTACGCTGCCTGCCCTGAACACGGAACTGCTTTACTACGGCTTGTTTCACCCCTCTGGACTTTGTATTTGGACTGTTTATCTCACCTGCCTCCTGCTACTGGGATCCAGACCTGGCGCAAGGGGCTCGGCCCTGCGGTACGTGACAGTTCTCTACCTAAACACCTGTATGCCACTCTTATTCTTCTTCATGCTGTTTCTCCCCTTCCCCTGCTTTCTCGCCACTTCCTATTCTCCAGCTTACTTCATCCCACCTGTATTTGCGTTCCATCCCCTGAACCACGATAACTCGTTTTTTGGGAAGGTGCTGACGTGTGCCCCCCTCCTGCCCTCAAAGCACAATTTTACGTCCTCCTTGCTGAATAGCAATCTACGATCGGGCGACATGTAAGGCGTTGCACATGCTCTTACACCCATGTAATTGGTGCATTGTTCAGTGTAAGTGATGAGGCAGACCACCACTGAGTTGCTGTTTGGATGGAGAAATATTCTTACGTACAGTTGTACAGTGGCTTCAATGTCTGTAACTTACCTATGTGTATTACTGTAACAAATCTTTGAGATGTCATTGCACTAAGTTTTTGTACCTTTTGTGCTTTTATTATGCTACTGGTAGAAATATTTCTTAAATTACTCTTACGATTTAAGCATCTTAAGTTGATTATAATCTTAATCAGAATGTCCACTTGTTGAATTAAAAACTTGTGACTTTAATTGTATACCATAAAGTCAACAGCATTCAATGATATAGCAAAAATGAATATACAAATAGATAATTCAAAAATATAGTTCAAGGGTAATGCAGTGTTTTAGTATACTCTTAATATTCACCTCATGGCTTGAAAGTTAGCTAGGCTTGTGAAGCGTCTGAGTGAGGATTCAAGACGAAAATAGTCTTCAAACAGGTGTAAAAACAAACTCTTCTTCTAGTGGGTGTGTTTCTCTTGGTGTAGGGTCTGTGTGTCATGTAATGTAATGCGCCCGTTCTCAGAGGTATTCTCTGCTTATATTCCTATAGCAACGTTAGCTATTGGCTAATCTTATAAGGTCATATACTTTGGAAGTCTATTCTCACCACACAATAATGTATGATCTTCTATACTTTCTCTATAAGGCTCGACTAGAAACTCTCGAGTAATTAACTTCTAAATGTCATACTACAAACCTATTTTAAAAACCAGATCTCCTTCTTTTGACATTCTTCAATAGCTGCTACCTCAAATTCTGTCAAATTCTGACATAGCTCAGATTTCAAGGACAAAGCAAAGGGATGTCTGTCTATTTCAACGCCATACATTCAAAAGCACGAGGTATCAGTTAAATATATGACCCCATTCTTTTATTCCTCTTAAGCCAAATCAAATTTGAATCTAAGTATTTTTCATGCCCCCGTTTAATATGATATTTAAATCATATTATTTTTCTCAATCATACAAATCATTCGTATCATAGTCATACTATAACGCACAGGCAAGTATTTGTAATTAATTGGATCTCAGCTATGGATCAATGAACCAGCTTGATTATTTATTAACAGAATATTCCCCATGTGATAACCCCCCGTGGGTGCTCGAACGAACACAGTTCTTGTTTTTGAGCTCATGCTGGCTTTATTCACTTTTTTTTTTGTGTGTTTGTTTTACTCTGTTTCTGCCCGCAGCCGTAAAGTCTTGCTGGAGTGCTATTATCTCAGGATGTCTACTCTCACATAGCCTACCTCCTCAGGAGGAACGCGCCACCCTAAGTTGGCTGGGACGGGTCGCACCCTTCCCTGTTATGCCCTTTCACGTTACCCACATAGGATTGTCCCTCTTAAGGGAGACGTGTTTGTTTCCCCTCTGGGGAGTCCCCGGTTTGGTGGCTCCTCGGACTAGGGAGGCATTACTAGTTGGCCTTATTGCCCAATGTTATCACCTTTTCTGTTGTATTGATTTACTGTTCCCTATGTTTTATGTACTTACCTTGTTTGTGTATGTCCTATCTTTCCCCAAGCCCTGTGTGAGCAAGCTCAAAATGAGTGATGCACTAGTTTATAATACACCTGCTCAATGAGAGACACCTGAGCTCAATTAACCCCTCCCCCTAACAAGAGCACTGCAACCTGAGGGGGAAAAAAAGGCAACAGTTTAAAAAAAACTGACAGAAAAGGAAAAAGAGTTTTTAAATACTAAAAAGGGTCTAAAAAGGAAGGGAGACAACAAGTATTCAAAAAATCAAGCACTCAATATATCCCAAACAGTTCAAATCCAATTTTTTTACGCCACTTAGCTCCCAGGCAATTTGTTCTCCAAGCCCTGTGTGAGCAAGCTCAAAATGAGTGATGCACTAGTTTATAATACACCTGCTCAATGAGAGACACCTGAGCTCAATTAACCCCTCCCCCTAACAAGAGCACTAAACAGGGTTAACAGCCAGGTGTGATGAGCTTGATCAGTATACTTGGTAGAGTTGAGGGAAGCAAAGGTTAACAGCCAGGTGGAGTTGTAGCTTTGTGTCAGTATCTTGGTGGAGTTGAGAAGCAAGGATTAACAGCCAGGTGGAGTTGTAGTGTATCTTGCTAGAGACAGAGCAAGGCAAGGTTAACAGCCAGGTGAGGTTTCAGCTAAATGAGTGTCTCTCTGATGTGTAAGCACAGTAATGCAAGGCAGCTTTACAGCTTAAAGTAAGGAGATAGTTTCCACGGTGGAGAGCTGTTGAGAGAGGTTCAGCTATAGCAGTCAATTGCCGGCGTTCATTCCTTTGCTCGAACGCTATGCAATTGAATTGCAAGGCTTAAACCACATAGGAAGGAGGAGCTGTGTGGTGTCATCGTCGGGGAGCTGGAGCTCCACATCGTTTACAAGATGACGGACAGGTGAGTATATTACACATACTGGCTTTGAAAAGACATTTCCAGATGTGAGACAGTGTCAGAAGTAACCTTTCTTCTAATAAATGCTTTCAAAATATCTTCTCCCTTCCTAATTTCTACTTTGATTACATTATAAAGTTGTTTCACTGTAAATATCAAACATATTTGAATTAATATACATAATACCTCACCTCATAATATATACCTCATAATATCCCACCTCAACCTAACCACTGAACCATCACATTCTCAAACAATTCATCCCCACACAGCTACCTCCTCATGTATCATTTCCCCCTCCTCTTTCAGATTGTAAGCCCTCAGGGGCAGGGCCCTCCTTACCATCCTGTCTTGAATTGTATTGTAATTGTAATGTCTTCCTTACATTGTAAAGCGCTGCACAAACTGTCGGCGCTATATAAATACTATGTAATAATAATAATAATAATACAATAATAAT
>NW_017307391.1:94498-124321 GCF_000935625.1 Nanorana parkeri | reverse complement strand
TTTATTTTTAGTGTATATTAGGGATTATATAAGATTAATTATTTAACTGTAGTTTTATTTTCTAGGGTTTAGTGGATCACGAGTGGCCTGTTCAATAACTTGTTTGTTAAATTAAATAATTTCAATTAAATTAGATTAAGATAAATAAATTATACTGAATTATACTACCAACCTGGGTTAAATTATGGTTCACAAGTGGTACGGTGAATAACTTGTTTGTTAAACTAAATGTAATTTATACCACCGCCCTGGAAGAAGTTACAGCCGCACTGGTTAAACTTCAATTGTTTAAACGCCAATTATTTAACGCCACTTAGCTCCCAGGCACTTTGTTCTCCAAGCCCTGTGTGAGCAAGCTCAAAATGAGTGATGCACTAGTTTATAATACACCTGCTCAATGAGAGACACCTGAGCTCAATTAACCCCTCCCCCTAACAAGAGCACTGCAACCTGAGGGGGAAAAAAAGGCAACAGTTTAAAAAAAACTGACAGAAAAGGAAAAAGAGTTTTTAAATACTAAAAAGGGTCTAAAAAGGAAGGGAGACAACAAGTATTCAAAAAATCAAGCACTCAATATATCCCAAACAGTTCAAATCCAATTTTTTTACGCCACTTAGCTCCGAGGCAATTTGTTCTCCAAGCCCTGTGTGAGCAAGCTCAAAATGAGTGATGCACTAGTTTATAATACACCTGCTCAATGAGAGACACCTGAGCTCAATTAACCCCTCCCCCTAACAAGAGCACTAAACAGGGTTAACAGCCAGGTGTGATGAGCTTGATCAGTATACTTGGTAGAGTTGAGGGAAGCAAAGGTTAACAGCCAGGTGGAGTTGTAGCTTTGTGTCAGTATCTTGGTGGAGTTGAGAAGCAAGGATTAACAGCCAGGTGGAGTTGTAGTGTATCTTGCTAGAGACAGAGCAAGGCAAGGTTAACAGCCAGGTGAGGTTTCAGCTAAATGAGTGTCTCTCTGATGTGTAAGCACAGTAATGCAAGGCAGCTTTACAGCTTAAAGTAAGGAGATAGTTTCCACGGTGGAGAGCTGTTGAGAGAGGTTCAGCTATAGCAGTCAATTGCCGGCGTTCATTCCTTTGCTCGAACGCTATGCAATTGAATTGCAAGGCTTAAACCACATAGGAAGGAGGAGCTGTGTGGTGTCATCGTCGGGGAGCTGGAGCTCCACATCGTTTACAAGATGACGGACAGGTGAGTATATTACACATACTGGCTTTGAAAAGACATTTCCAGATGTGAGACAGTGTCAGAAGTAACCTTTCTTCTAATAAATGCTTTCAAAATATCTTCTCCCTTCCTAATTTCTACTTTGATTACATTATAAAGTTGTTTCACTGTAAATATCAAACATATTTGAATTAATATACATAATACCTCACCTCATAATATATACCTCATAATATCCCACCTCAACCTAACCACTGAACCATCACATTCTCAAACAATTCATCCCCACACAGCTACCTCCTCATGTATCATTTCCCCCTCCTCTTTCAGATTGTAAGCCCTCAGGGGCAGGGCCCTCCTTACCATCCTGTCTTGAATTGTATTGTAATTGTAATGTCTTCCTTACATTGTAAAGCGCTGCACAAACTGTCGGCGCTATATAAATACTATGTAATAATAATAATAATAATACAATAATAATGAATAAAATAATTAAAGGATGTAATAACATTTTTCCTATCACAGATGTAACTGATGTTTTTCACCACATGGATACAGTATATTTAAATCTAGATCACCAGGAATAACCTGAATAATCTGACCATTCATGTTCAATTTCTTGCAAATGTCCTCGCTATATAAATACTATGTAATAATAATAATAATAATACAATAATAATGAATAAAATAATTAAAGGATGTAATAACATTTTTCCTATCACAGATGTAACTGATGTTTTTCACCACATGGATACAGTATATTTAAATCTAGATCACCAGGAATAACCTGAATAATCTGACCATTCATGTTCAATTTCTTGCAAATGTCCTTGTTCATGAATATGATATCCACCTTTTGCACTTCTTTTGATAAAGCTACTAATAATCCTTTATCTTTCTGGATAATATTTGTCCAGTTTTTCTATGGGAATGTATCTACTTGCAATATGTTATATTGTATAGGAAGAGCACTCATATTTCGCATAAGCGTGTTCGTGATATTTACTCTGATTCCATTAACACTAATAGCAAGGAAGTCTCCTTTTATACAATACAAACCTCTATCAATGTTCTCTGAATATACACACGATGAAAAGAAAACTTTAACCTTTTCTTTATCTGACATAATTTGAAAACATACTTTACTCTTCCCAACTAGGGTAATTAAGTCAAAAGATGTCATAACTTTTTCAATTCTTGCTGAACATAAAGTGTGATTATGATAACAAGAATGAAATATATTTTTATCCTGATTAGAAAAACATATCACTTTGGTTTGGAAATGTAAACATGAGGACAGATCTAATTGCTCCAGCTCTGAACTTTTTTCATCAAGAGCAAAATCTGTATATTGTACTTGATAACATTTTACCCGAGGCACCTGATTGTACCATATCTCTGTTTATATGTCCAGACCAAATTGTAGATTAATTACCTTTTAAAACTACATACCAAAATGCCAAGCTTGCTAAACTGCATTCCCATGTACCAGTATTATTATTATGCACATAAGAACCTTGCATTTTAACAAATCCTGTATTTGATTCTATCCTTACATGTAGTTTTATATTACCACTGTGAGCAAAATAGAAGTCCATATAGCAATCTATTCCATGTCCTATGCAGACATATCCTAACAAATCTACATTTGCATCTATACTATTACCTTTGGAAAAAATGTTCTTCTGTGTCTGGAAAGCTTTACGTTTTCCTTCTGTAAGGAATCTGTCTTGTCAATGTTGACTTCTGCTTGTCTTTAAAAAGGTTATTACACATGTCATGATAGTCAATATAGTTATCAAAGGAAAAATAAGTCTTGTAAAGTTAATTTTCTTTCTCTTTGTACATCTCTCATTACTTTGTTGTTTTGATGAGATTTTTCTCTTTTCTTGGGGTTTGTTACCTTCCCATTCTAGATGTTCAGTATTAATTTCTGTAAAAAGAAATGCAGTATCATTATCGAGGCATTAACAATTTGCATTGATCAGTGTGAACCCATATCTTTTGTTGCCTACGAGCGTTTTTCTTTGAATTGAGAGGTCTTTGGACATTTCAAAAGGACCCTCCCAATTACTTGCCACGGTCCGCTTTTCCTGAAAGTTTTTATCATTACTTGCCCTCCTTTCTTAAACTTTGAAGAATGTGGAGGAACCATTTTCTGAATACGAGACACAACATGTGGCAAAATAGCATCCAAATTGTCTTGCAACATCTGTAACCATGTTGTCTTACCTATTGCATCTTTTTGTGGTGTGGACAAAAAAGGTTCATGTGGAAACACAAATTACATTTTCCTTCCTGTCATTAATTCAAAAGGTGAATACTGTGTTGCTGTAGCTGTAGTACTTCTGATACTCATCAGAACAAAAAGTACAGCATCAACCCATGTATTCCCTCTGTCTAACAAAATTTTTGTGATTCAATTTTGAATTGTACAATTATTTCTCTTGATGACACCGGCCGATTGAGGATGATAAGGTACATGAAATTTCTGTTGTATACCTAGAATTTTACACATTGCCTGCATGACTTTACTTGTAAAATGTGTCCCTCTATCGCAAACACATTCGACTGGGATCCCCCAAGTTGGAAAAACATGATTAATAAACATTCTTGCAGTTGTCAGTGCATCATCTTTACGAACAGGCAATATCTCAGCCCATTTTGAGAACACATCAACTACAACCAAAGCATATCTCAAACCATTTTTTCCCTGTTGGCAATGGTCCTATGTAGTCAAGCTGTATTGTGGACCATGGTCCATTAGCAGGTGGAGTTCTTTGTAAAAGAGGCTTCTGTCCTTTCGGTCTGGGGTTCATCTGAGCACAGATGAGACAGGATTGAGTTACACTGTTCACTGTCTCTTCCATTTTC
The DNA here is from genome assembly GCF_000935625.1 of Nanorana parkeri. Classification (NCBI taxonomy): domain Eukaryota; kingdom Metazoa; phylum Chordata; class Amphibia; order Anura; family Dicroglossidae; genus Nanorana; species Nanorana parkeri. Next base: position 120,268 of record NW_017307391.1, on the reverse strand, counting down.
TCCCAGTAAAATTGATCTTTGAGAATTTCCAGCAATCTTTGTCTACCTATGTGACCTAAACTTTCATGATTGTATTTCGTGAATTCTACCTGTAAGTGTTTAGGTATCACAGGACGCAGAATCCCGTTTAAGTCATGACCCAAACAAAGGGAGATTTTGGACCACCCTGAGAATCAACAAAAAGAGACGCATCCCTTTTTTGTTCTTCTTCGAAAGAGGGAATCTGTGTAACCATTTTTACCGTATTTACAGTAGTAATTTCAGGCTCTGTTATAGGTTCTCCATTAAGGGATGCTTCTTTTGCTAAAGTGTCAGCTGTCCTATTGCCAATAGACAATTCATAATTTTCTTTACTATGTGCTGGCACTTTAACAATTGCATAGTCTGTAGGATTTTTCTCTGCTAACTCAAAAATAGTTTCTAGTGTCTCCTTGTGTATGAGGGTTTTGTTTGAAGCATCTACAAAGCCTCTTCTCTTCCAGATTGGTAGGTACCCATAGTCTGTAAGAGAACGCACAACGTAGGAGCTGTCACTGTAAACCACTAGAGGACTTTTGTTTTCTTCTTTGACTAAAGTTAGCACTGCCTTGACAGCTTCTAGTTCAGCTTTTTGTGCTGACCAATATCCTTGCAACTTGTGTTGAATGGAATAACCTCTTTCCGGGTACCAGATTGCATAACCTGAGATGTACTTTCCTGAAACACAATATCTTGACCCATCCACAAAGACAGGTTCATCAACTTTCTCTGCCTCTCTTCGGAAAAGAGGAGAGCAAGTTTCTTGGACTTCACACAAACACTCGTGTTCTAGTCCATTGTATTTAATCAGTTGAGGAAGTACATAATTGGCATTATGATCAACCTCTATTTGATTCATCGAGATCGCCAATAGCCATTGCGCGAATCTTTGATTGGAAACACCTGGAATATTTTTCTCAAGAAGAAATTTCAGTGTAGAATGGGGAGTCTCTAAAATTATTTTGTTAAAACCAACTATGTGCTCAGTAGCTTTTAGTGCATTATCTACAGGGATTTCTGCACTCGATTAATCTAAGAAAACTGGGCGTTTCTCCTTACAGCTGCTCACTTAAATTGGCTGCATGAGCCTGCATTAATATCATTCAAACATGTGAACCGGCGCTATCACCCAACACGTAAACAAATATGTGCGAAAACCAAATATGATATTGAACAATACTATTGTGAGAGAAAAAAACATGTGTATATAATATTTTCCAAATGAAATCTTCTAGTCAACTGTTTGTGTAAATCACAAGGTGATAATCTAAAAAAAGTCATTTGGAGCTTTTAGTGCATAATGAACTCCAACCAGTTGTCTAACACACATTTCAAAACCTTTTTCAACAGGTGACAAAAGTCTAGAAAAGTATCCTAGAATTCTCCAAATTCCACTCTGCTTTTGAAGCAGTACAGCAGAAATTGCTGTTTCTGATGTATGTACCTGGACAGCAAATGCAGCTTGGTGCTGTCTGTAAATCTTTTTTTTAGTGTTTCAAAAGCTAACTGATGTTGTCCATCAGTCCATGGTCCAAATCCTTTTTTCCTCATTAAATTTCAACAAATCATACAAAGGCCTTGCCTTTTCAGAAAAATGTCTCTATGAAATCTCTGGAATAGTTCAAAAATCCCCAAAACTGTCTTAAAGTTTTGAATGATGTTGGCACAGGAAGTAAAGAAATAGCTTCAATGCTTTCATGCAAAGGTTGCCTTTTCCCAGGACTGATCAAGACCCCAAGAAATTTGACCTCTTGCTTCATAAGCTGAACTTTGCGTGTATTCAGCTTAAGACGTGCATCTTGCAGAAGAGGAAGCAACTCTTTTAAAAGGATTAAATGCTGTTCTTGACTTTCTGAACTAAGTAATATGGCATCAACATATTGTAAAATACACTCTGGTTTTGAAAACTTTGACAAAACCTTAGCCAATGCTTGATGAAATACAGCAGGGCTTAAATGTAGTCCCGGTAGTCTACATTTAAATGTAGTCCCTGTAGTCTTGTAAATACATATTGCTCATTTTGAAATGTAAAAGCAAATTTGTATTGACAACTCTTTGTCAGAGGTATTTACAAAAAAAAACCATTTGCAATGTCAATCACAGAGAACACCTTTGCTTTTGCATTCAATCTCGACATAAAATCTGGTGTTTCAGCAACAATTGTGGCATTGTTTGGGGTGTATTTATTCAGCATTCTGAGATCTATCAAAAGTCTGAATGAGCTAGGATCATCTCTTTTAGCTACTACCCACAGTCGATTGTTAGTCACTGAATTGGCTTTCCTAATAACCCCTTGCTGAAGAAACTATTTTGTGACAATTGATACTGGTTCTATGGACTCTGGAGGTAATTTATGGAGTAGTGAGGTATCGCTGCAGGGATGTCTGAGGCCGCTCGGTGTTGCCGGTACGTGATTTAGTTTTTGTCGACATCAAAATCAGTGGTGCAGGATGATTAGATCAACTGTTAAGTCCCAGGCAGTTGCAGAGCTCAAACAAGACACTTCTTCACGCCGCCATAGCCAAGCCACGCCCCCGGCTGTTTACATTTTTGACAGTTTCCCCACTCATGAGCGCGCTGAGCACCGTGCCCAAGTGGGGGAGGGGAAGGACCTGCCGTTTAACAGCTGACGGGAGGTGGTTAAATAAATGTTAAAAAAAGTTAAAATAATAAAAAGATTTTAAAGATAAGGAAAAAAAACCCCAACAATGTGGGGTTCCCCTCCCAAACCATACCAGACCCTAGGAAAGTTGTGAGGAACCCCATTAAAAAGAAAGTGTGGGTTCCCCCCAAAAGTCATACCCCCCCAAAAGGTTTTAGTTGTACAACTGTTGCAACATGTGTGGAAGCCACACTGCCTCATCAAGGCCACTCTGTGTAGTGTGGTCTTAACTCTAATCTATGAGAACCTCCATCTTGCAGCATATAAAGCAAAAGATAAATTGAGTGCAGGTATGCCTGGAGGTTGCCCATTCTTAAAGGCACAGGGACAGACCAGAAGCCCAGCACATCATAATGGCAGCTGAAGCTCCCAGTTGTAATACACCAAGCCCGTCTGGGTCGGGGTTATGTGGATCTCAGCTTCAGAGTAGGTGGGAACGCTTGAATAGTATGGCGTTTCTTAGTTGGAGCTATTTGATACAGTCAGTGAGAGGAGGTAGCAGTTGCAGCAGGTTGGCATTAATTGAAGCTATGCAATAATAACCTGGCACCTTGAGGCAGTTCCTACATATAACTGAGGGTTGAATGATAGGGATAGCCCGGTGTGGTTTATAACACACAGATGAAGTCTTTATCTCAGTATGAAAGTAAATGTGTTGAAGCAGTCAGTTGCATAGATTTTAAACAGTTGATACTGTGTACTTGCAGTTTGGTAGGATTCGGTCCCAAAGTGCCACCCAGAGGTTGTAGGAGGAATAGCCTGTAATGTCTGTCCCATACAAGGGGAATTGGCTGCTGAGGGAGTCCGTGAAACACTTTCCAGCAACTCTGAGAAGAGTTGGAGGAAGTGGCTGCTGAGGGCAGAGAGAAGGGGCACTCGTCCGGCCCAATAGTGGGGGGTTCAGTGTGGAGCCGAGGAGGTACTTGCCAGGCATCACACACACTTGCACGAACGCCAGGCAAGTGAACCCATCGGCTCTAGGAAGGGGGAGGGGCCGCCTGACGTCTTTGCTGGTTCCCCGACAGAGCCGCGGGAAGCGTCGGAACTGGAGGACGGGTAAGTTCGTTACACCAGTGTGTCCCCACACCAACGCCAACAAGTAAAGCAAATGGCAACCACACAAATCAATTTATAACTAGCTTTTCAAGTAAGGTGCACATGGAGGGGCTTTATACAGTAGAAACACAAATAACCAGCCAGCCTACAATAAAACGAATTACTGTGTTTAACTATTAGGGTTAAAAACAGAGGTTTTAGTTGCACAACTTTTGCAAAATATGTGGAAGCCACACATAAAGGCATTAGTGATTTGACACCTTTGAATACTGCTTTGTACAAGGCTTTGATGGTGGGTGTAACTAAATGGGTATGGCAGCCAGTCTGGGGTAGTCTCTTGTAGATGTATGTGGCACCAATGTTAGTTGTGTTTAGCCTTGTTGGCCATCATTGTGGTTGTTAGCCTGCATTAAATACCCTCTGCGGGGATGTGATGCTCATTTCCCTAAGTTTGCAGGGATTGGTAGCTCAATAGTTTCCCAATGCAGTGCAGTTTGCCCTGAATCTACATTGAGTGCTAGAACTGCGCATTTTGGGGGTTATTTTGATAAAAGCATAATAACCAAAAATACATGACCAGTGGTGCACTAAAGGCTCATACCACTTTCTGGATGCAATGACGCACCTTTTGAAAAGATTTACGAGCATGCCTTCCACATAGTAGGTATGTCAGACTCTGAATGACCCCTGTCTCTCCATATTTCGGCTTCAACAGCCAGGCAATTAACGGCAGCAACTATAAAGCAAGGTGGAAGACTGGGCCATGCCACAGAAGATCCAGCCAATCTGTTTTTTGCCAGGGAGAGACTGAGAAGGCAGACCAGATCCACATACCGAGCCATTTGATGCCAGTCTAAGGTCATAACAATGACTGGAATTCCTTCCAGCTCAATCCTGTGCAGCAGTCTGGGTAGTAGTCAGTGGTGTATATCAGCATGTGCTGGGTCTGCAGATTCATTAGCGCATCTATCACCTCCACAAACTAGACTTGTGCGCCGTTAAAAAATTAGTTCTGTTTCGTTTTGGAATATCCGTTATTTCGTATTTCGTAATTCGTAACTGAACTCAATTCGGATTCGTACGAAATACGAATTTTCGTTCGTGGCGGTTATATTTTCGTAACTTTACGAACATTCGTTATGATGAAGTTAAAAAGCAAAATACCTTTGTTAATATTGGAGTGGTAGTTGTTTTTTTTATCCGAAATACGAATTCCGTTAACGGATTCCGTACCGAATTTCGTATTTTGGATTAAAAAAAACTACCATCAATCAACTCCAATATATTCCGAAATTCGGAATTTCAGTAAAATTCGTACGAATTTCGATTCGTAACGAAACGAATCGCACATGTCTACCACAAACACAGCATCAGTCTTTGCGACAAACCTGTCCAGTTTACCTAAGTTGCCAACAGATCAACATCCAGCATTGCCCAACTAAAACAGATTTGTTGAAACGCCTTCTGGTGTTGGGACCACTCTCCTGAATCTAGACCCAGGTGCCTGAGCTAATCGCCTGCTAATTTTCTACACCTGAGATATATAATGCGGATAAAGCCAGAACAGTCCCTTCTGACCAACATAGAATATGATCTACTTTCAGCACCACTGGCCATGGTGGTTGACATACGCCACTCCTGTTGGGTTGTTTATCTACACTGTCATCTATCTGCCCTGAGGTACAACTGTCCATTGAACCAGAGAAAATCTGATGTCTGATGTGTTTAAGTCCCCTGCTAGTTCGGGTTCAGGGGTGTCCATCTGAAATATTAGAGAAAGCAGAGAGGACACCTTTTTGGCTGCTTTTTCCTCAGGGCAAAACAGAACCTAAACTACATGAGAGAAAAATTCTTCATTAGTGGAATTAAAGGATTCAATGTTTAGAGTCGAGGACAGGGTGTCTGACGCTGTGTCCCTCAATGAATGATAAAGAAATACTATTTCCATGGCTGTCATGAAAATCAAATGGGTTTAGTACTTTCTTCATTTCCAGCCTGGATCAAGTTCTAACTTTCCTGATCTTTTACTGTTGCCACAGTTTAGGGACCTAGTCGCACCATATGCGTTGGGTCCTGCGCTGGCCATTTTTTCCAGCGTAAGATAAGGCATTTTGCCTTGTCATGGATCGGCTTGGTTCACACCACCTCAAAGCATGGGCGTTATAGTGGTGTGTGCTAAAAAAACCCAAAAAAACATGCAGTACTTTTTTCCAGCACAACGGGATGCGACGCAGTACAACCACCTTTCACCTCGCTGTGCCCATTACTTATTGAATTGTCACTTGTCACATTTCAGTAAAGTTCTAAAAAAAAAGAGTACACAGTGCAAAATTGGTGCATTGGCACTGTCGGCTGCCGCACACCAGCCGCTGTGCTTTTTGCGCAGCAGCTGGTGTGAATTAGCCCTAAGAACTATACAGCACTGATTAGTGATCCCAGTGACTTGATGACTCAAAGTTTGTGGACGGTCTGTGTTCTGTTTTAGCCAACATTTTGTTATGATGTCATTTTGCAATTCCCTTAATAGGATTAGTCCCTTGCAGAAAAAAAAGTCCCTACTTTATTTTTTGCTTTAAGGGCCTATTTACATCCTTATGTTGCATTGCATAACATGCATTGTGTTAGGGCAGCCCGCCATAGTGGGTTATTGTTTGTTGTGGTGAACTGCAATGTAAGTGTGTTGGGGTGCCATTGATTGACACGGCACAATGTTCATTGCTGTGCATTAGAGCAATGCAACAGTGTGAATCCAGCTTTACTGCTTATATCAAAATAATTCAGTGTGCATAATGAGCAAATGATCCTTCTGCTGCTGTTCTAGGGACCCACATACCTTGGTTCAGCTTACCTCTTTTATGGCGATAAACAAGTTTCAGCCTTTCCATGTATCCATTTGCAGTAACGCTCTTCTTCTTCTGGTGAGTTTTAGTCATTTTTGGGTTGCTATTCTGTTTGTACAGTAAGCCTTCTGTAATGCTGCATTCTCATTATAGGATTTCCATAGCCATCTGACACAAAGCGAAGTAGTGGGATATCTTGGAGGTCAATGGGATACAAACAGCCAGTGTAAGCCCTAACTATTTTGCTGGAAATTGAAAGCCCTGGTAATTTTTCTCCTTGACCGTGGCATAATGTAAAACTGTGTTTCTTTACAGTACTTACTGTGCTCCGAGCCTTTCCCTGCCGTTCTCGACTGAGAGACACAGAGACCGCTGCTGCAGTAGAAGAAGAGGTGATATCTGGAAAAAGTAGATTTTTTTTTATGCAGTTGGATAAGTTGGTACAAATGACTTGTACAGACATGAGAACAGATTAATGTAATGGAGGTTCTAGGTAAATTACTTACTGTATATGTATAGAAGATTTTAATCCTTTTGTAACACAAATGTAACCTCCTATTAATAATTGCTATAGTTTCAACACATTCATTTCAGTATGTTGCAGAAGAAGCAATTACGAGCTTGAAGTTAGTCTTATGCAGGGGCAGACTGACAACACATGGGGCAATATGAGGTGGGGGGGGGGCAATATGAGCTTATGGGGCCCTTTTGTGCTCCACCCATATACAAGCCCCACCAGCCCCACCCATCCACATGTACATTCTTGTGTTACAGAAATTATTTCTACACACTATTTTCAAAATAACAGGTCTATTCACTAAAAGGTGAATTGCAGGGGAATTGGCAGGAGAATCTCAAATCTAGAAAAAGTGAGCTAAATGTCAGAATTTTTCTGGTTTGGCTATTTTGACCTATTATACCAATTATCCAGAACTGCAAAATAACTAGTAGGAGAATGTACAGGAGAACTGAATCATCTAGGTTTGGAGCAGGGGTTTGGGCACATATTGCATGTGCCCAACCCTCGCCACTCCAGTGCGTGTGGTAAGGCCCAGAAATGGTCAGTCCACCCATGACCAGAACCATCGCTCGCAAACCTCAGACCAGAACCAATGCACTGCAAACTGCAGACCAGAACCATTGCATGACAGTCCTAAGATAAGAACCAATGGAAGCAGTAAGAAATGCACAGAGTGCACAGGTCAGTAGTAAGAAACAGAGTGGCAAATTTGCAGTTCAGTAGTAAGGAGAGCAAAGCTCAGCAGCAAGTAACACACAGAATGCAGAGGTCAGGCGTAAGTAACGCACAGGGGTCAGAAGGTAGTAACGCACAGAACGCAGAGGTCAAAAGTAACGCTCAGAAAGTAGTAAGGCACAGAACGCAGAGGTCAGAAGGTAGTAACGCACAGGTCAAAAGGAAGTAACGCACAGAACGCAGAGGTCAAAGTAGTAAGGCACAGAACGTAGAGGTCAGAAGGTAGTCAAAAGAAATTAAGCCATGATTTATGGGAATCAGTAATGTTATTACAAAAAGGCCAAAATCTCTTTGCTACTGTCTCTGTCTGCACTGTTCATAACAGCTTTGCCAATTTTCTAACAAATTACATCTGGTGTTGTCTGGGAAGTAAATGTACACCAAATTTAGACTTATTCACATGTGACATGTCCTTAATATTAAAGCAACAAGAAGCACAAGAGGCATCATTTGTAGGTTTTTGCTCACCTTTTATTGTTCTTTGTAAAAATGTAAATTGCTGGAGAATCGTGGATGCTGAACTAGAGCTTTGGAAATTTCCCTGGCATTCACATATAGGTACTCTGTCTGCCTTAGCATGAAAATCAGTGACAGGTAGCTGTGTGCTAAACTCCTGCCACTGACAGGCAGCCCTGCCTGTACGCTGCAGCCCTCGGTGAGCCGCCGGGACGTAACATGGAGGACGAATGGAGGACAGCATTGCAGGGCAGTCAGTAACCCAAAGAGGTTGTCAGTCACCACGGGTCCCCTCAAGGCCAGAACGGTCAGTCCGCCCCTGGTCTTGTGATACAAAATGATTTTTAAAAGTATGTATATCTATTTCCTAAAACAACAACTGCATCAGAGCTTGTGTTATTCATGTTTAGAATGGTATAGTACCTATTTTTATTAACATTGGCAAAAGAAAGTAAAAAGAGTAACGTGTTTTTAATTACAAGCTTACCGTATATACTCGAGTATAAGCCGTCCCGAATATAAGCCGAGGTACCTAATTTTAGCAAAAAAAACTGGGAAAAAGTATTGACCCGAATATAAGCCGAGGGTGGGAAATGAGGAAGCTACTGGTAGATAGATACCAATAAAATTACATTAATATTTATTTAAAAGAAAAATAACCTAGCTCTGTAAGTGGAAAAGGGGGTGCAGGGCTACATATCATGTACTACGGATCATTTAACCCATTCATATTAGCAGAGGATAATTGTAAATCTATTGTTCAGTGCACTCTATATGTAGTATATAGTACATGTACATATAGAGTGCCTGCAACAATACATTTACAATGATCCTCTGCTAACATGAATGGGTTAAATGATCCATAGTACAGGGCTACATACAGATCATTTGATACATTCATGTTAGTATAATTGTAAATGTATTGTCTGCACTGTATTAGCAGTATATACTCTATATAGAGTATATACTGCTAATACAGTGCAGACAATACATTTACAATTATACTAACATGAATGTATCAAATGATCTGTATGTAGCCCTGTACTATGGATCATTTAACCCATTCATGTTAGCAGAGGATCATTGTAAATGTATTGTTGCAGGCACTCTATATGTACATGTACTATATACTACATATAGAGTGCACTGAACAATAGATTTACAATTATCCTCTGCTAATATGAATGGGTTAAATGATCCGTAGTACATGATATGTAGCCCTGCACCCCCTTTTCCACTTACAGAGCTAGGTTATTTTTCTTTTAAATAAATATTAATGTAATTTTATTGGTATCTATCTACCAGTAGCTTCCTCATTTCCCACCCTCGGCTTATATTCGGGTCAATACTTTTTCCCAGTTTTTTTTGCTAAAATTAGGTACCTCGGCTTATATTCGGGACGGCTTATACTCGAGTATATACGGTAATTGAATTAATTTTAAATGTAGCTACTATAAATACCTGCATTTGTCTTGCTTTTAGCCTCTTGCAATCCCCTATACAGCAGACTGGGAGAGGCAGGGGCACAATTTTGGGCCAATCAGATGGCTTGCATTCATAAGTGCTGACAAAGAACATGCTGGGAGGAGAAGAGGGCAGAAAAATAACTTAATTAGTTTGTTGCTGCTCCTTCACTGTCTAATCACAGGTAGGAGGTGGGGAGGTGATTAGATTGTGTTGCTTAACTGCAGCAGAGAAAAAAGACAGGACACCAGGCTGGCAGTACTCTGTGGTAGAGCTGGATAGACAGAAATACAGATCCTTTGGCGTGTAAGATAACTTGCATATATGCATTTCAGCTGTGTAATTCTCTAGATAATGCAATTATCTAGCTATTATGATGACCCACTGGCTATAAGAAATATTAGTGAGAAGTCCTTGTCTGCATACTTGTTCTGGGTTAATGACTCAAAGTCAAAACATTTTTAGTAGTTAGGATGGACTAGGCAATTGTTAAAATCCCGCCAGGTTTCTTTTTTGCCACCCTTTTTTTCCTATTCTGAAGGCACAAGAGGAAGTGGAACTCTCAAACTTGAGGCAAATGCCTTCTTATACAGGTGTGCAAGTGCACTTATCCTGTTTACCCCTATACATTGTGCTAACCGATTCCACCCACCTTCTACCTACTGAGGTCCAGCTGCCACACCCCCTCTTCCCCATTTATTTACACTCTGCTCCCTCCAAGTCCTCTCTTTCCTGGCTTTGCAGGCACATTGCATCCCCATAGACGTCTATGGGGCTCATCTACCTTAATATCCCGCAACATAGACTTCATTTTTAATGAACATTTTTAATGCTCAACATGATTCTCCTCATTATTTCTAAATAAAAGATATCAATCAGTTGCTTGATTTTGATCCATGCCCAACCTCTTACATAAATAAAATGATGAAGTATATGTTTATTATAGTTGTGGAGTCTTGGGACTGTGTAAAGGTGGTACTGACTAGGAAACTAAAGGAGGTTTATAAATGTTGATGAAACCTTTTTGTCAGTTAAGAAATGGAGGTACCGGGGAAGAGGGGGATTGTTGGGCTGTGCTTAGGGCATCAGTTGCCCTAAATCTGGCCCTGCCTTCTACAATATAGACCACATGATATGACTTTTTTTTTTAAATTAATGAGGGGATATTTATTGGGAATGTGGGCCACATTCCAGTACGCATAGATGTAAATGCATGAACATGCGTGAACATCATGCGAAAGTGCATAAGGTGTATTCTTCACATTTGAGGAAAGATAAGGGGGACTTAATGCGTGAATCTTTATTGCATGTATACAAGTGTATAGCGATATGGAGGGCAACATGCGTGTACAACACACATAGATGCAAGTGCATATTTATTTGTGTGCATCGCACAGAAGTGCATGTGTTTGGAATGTTAGTAAGAATACGGAAAACTTAGTAAGGTACTTTCTGTAAATAGCAATATGGGCAGCACCATGCGTATATAATGCACATGGATGCTAACGCATTTGCATGCATGGGCAATGCACAAAAGTGCAAAAATGTGCTTCAATTTGGGAAAATGTTCCAGTAGTGCCTGGAGAAGTGTACCCTGGAGAACCTGTAGAAATGTCAGGTTCTCCATGGTATCAGGTTGATGCAGTGAGAGCACAAACTATCAAAAGTGTACAAGGTGGAATGTACAGAAAGAATACCTGTACAGAAAGAATAAGACTTTTACACATGTCAGGGACTGGGTCGGATGTATTAAAATCACATGATCATAGGATTGTACTGACGTCTAGGTCCTCATTTAATCCATTAGGGTTTAGTGTATTTATTGTATAGATCCAGTAAGTCTCCTGGTTGCACAGTTTGCGAAATCTTTCAGCAGGGGACATGCTACTTGGGATGTGTTCAATTGCAAATACTTTTCGGCCCACTGTAGATTTATTGTGTTTGGTGGCAAAGTGTCTCGGGACACTGTGGTCCATAGAGCCCTGTTCAATGTATCAGTGATGTTGTCCAAAACAGCAGTGTAGTGTCTTGGTGGTGCGCCCTTTCCTTTTTTCTGTGCCAGAGAAACAAGCATGTTCCACAGTTGTATACATTACACTTGAAACATCCTGTTTGGCCAAAAATACCTTCACCAGAATTCGATGTTTTATTGGACTTGAGTCTACTAGGGGCTATCTTCCTGCGGAGGTCTTTGGGTTTTTTGAAGATGACCCTAGGAAAACCGGGGAGAGAGTTCTTCAAGACGGGGTCTTCTCTCAGGATGCTCCAGTGATTTTTCAATATTTTGGAAATCTGAAAGGCCCCATCATTGAATTGGGTACAAAAACTGATATTATAAGAGTCTCTCTATTATAAGAGAGACTATTATAAGAGTATCTCCCCTAATCCTACCAAACTGCCCATCAGGAACATTTCTAATCCATCTGGGGTGATGGTTACTCTTAGCGTGTAAGTAGGAATTGCCCGCCGAGGGTTTGAAGTGAGTTTTGGAGGTGATCCCTCCCATGTCGTCGGCTCCTAATTCAAGGTCTAAAAAGACTAATGATCTGTCGTCTATTACAGACGTGAAGTCCAGGTGAAAGGGTTTGCTCTTACAGTCGTTCACAAAGGCAGTGAATTCTATGGCGGTGCCATCCCAGATAATGAGGATGTTGTCGATATATCTGGCGAACAGGATATATCCAAATGGGTTATTCGACCAGATATGAAACTCTTCCCAATACCCCACAAGCAAGTTTGCATATGAGGGAGCAAAACTTGCACCCATAGCAGTACCCTTTAGTTGGATATAATGGGTGTCTAAGAATGAGAAGTAATTGTGTGTCAGCACAAACTCTATGGCCTCTAGGATGAAGTTGGCTTGGGAAGAATTGAAATTCCCAGACTTGGGCATGAAGTGCTGGACTGCTCTGAGGCCGAACTGATCTTCAATGGAGGTATAAAGGGAAGCTGCATCCAAGGATGCCCATAGGTAGCCTTCTCTCCACTGGTACTGTTTTAGGATTTCCAGAATGTACCCCAAATCTCTGACATAGGAGGGAAGGTCTAACACCAACGGCTGTAAGAAGAAATCTATGTAACTAGCCAGGTTTGAGGTGAGGCTATCCATCCCTGCTATTATGGGTCTGCCAGGTGGTCTGGTAAGATGTTTATGGATTTTAGGGATGTGATAGAAGTAAGGGATGCAGGGGTGTTGAATCGAAAGAAACTTATATTCAGACTTCGATAATACCCCTATAGAATAAGCCTTAATGAGTAGTTCATCAAATCTCATTTTGAATTCGCTAGTGGGATTCTTTTGGAGTTGGTCATATGTGGTGGTATCTGACAACAGTCTAAAAGCTTCATCGATATAGTCGGTCTTATTAAGAATGACTAGGCCACCACCTTTGTCTGCCTGTTTGATTACTAGATCTGTGTTATCACCGAGGGATTTGATGACTGTTTTTTCTTTGTGGGTGAGATTGGTAGTTCTACCTCCTTTTTTGGAGCACAATTTTCTGAAATCCGTATGTACCAGTTGATAAAAGGTGGAGAGGAAGCTCCATTTGGAATGGTAAGGGTAAAAATTGGACTTAGGTCTGAAATTAGAGTGTAGAATATCTGGATCAATGTAAGGTAAGGTTTCAGGTATAAATTCGATACCGTCCCATAGAGTTCCCGTAGTGCTTTCTGCACCCAGCATATGTTGTTTGTTGACACTCTGCCATACTCAGCACATGCTGTTTGTTGATACTCTGCCGTCTTCAGACTTAAGGTCCGGTTTTTGGGTGCCGTGATAGGTCGAGTGACACCCAGTAGGCGGAGCCCGATCTGTTCCGGGTCCCTTTTGGCTGGTCGCGTCATTCCGCCTCCACATGGTTCCCCAGATGGACACCAGCCACGGCCGCGGCATTACCAACTTTGTGACGAGCCTCTAGGGCTCGTCCCTGATTGGCCACATGTACTTTAAAGTTGGAGAAGAGGAAGGTGACGTTATGTTCTGATGAAGGGGGCGTGCCCCGGGAAACGCGTTAACGTCACTAGCACACAGGAATCGCCCAGTGGATGTCTAACTGCTTGTCAGCTTGTATTCCATGGCTGTGTGACACTCATGTTTGTGAGTACCTTTCTGTTTTTACCATTTGATTACCGAAATAAAATTGATCTGCACCAGGAAAGGCGCCTCCTTTGTGCTTACCGCTGACATATAGGGACACACAGGCTCTGTGCAGCGGTGTATAGAGAGACTGACCGGGGTCGCTGAATCGGAGAGGACCCGATCGAGTGCCTGAAGGGAGGTCCGGTGACGCGGTTACCGCAAGGATGTCGAGGCCTAGTCGCACGGCCGAACCAGCCGCCGGAGTGATCCAGCCAGCCCAGCAGAGAGAGAGAGCCAGGCTGAGCCAACCGAGATGACTGCAAACATCCTGGATGAGTGAAGACCTCTTGTCAGGGACCCAGACGACTTCCCCCTACTACGCCTGAACTGAAGAGAGAGAGAGAGAGGATGTCCAGCTTCTGCTAGCAGTCTTCATATCTTTCTAACTGACCTGAGGATTGGTGAGAGGCCTTTGGCCATGTTGACAACCTGTTTGCTGTTCATACCTGCACTACAGTAAGGGCCCCAACGCCGGCTAGCTTAGGACACCACTACTGGCCAGTAGTTTAGGAAGGGTTGGGCACTGCCAAAGGGAAAACTTAAAGGGACATACACCCCATTCAAGGGAAGACATTTAAAGACAATTGGCCTCGCATACATCAGTGCTGACAGCAGATAGCTGCAGTTACTGAGTTGCAGAGTGCCTTAGCCTGTTGCTACACATTCTTGTTTGTGATTGTTGTCATTACTATTGTATTATAGTTATTCACTGATTTGTCAGTAAATCTGCTAATGGATCAATTGAAGGGTTATTGGTGTGCTTCGGATCCACGCTTTGGGCAGTACATTGGTGCAGGGGGATAGAAATATACGGTTGTTCAGCGGCTCCTTCGGGGGTGAGCGCTACAGTTAGAGTCAGTGTCACTACTGGTAGCATGAGGCGATACCTGGACCCTATAGAGGTTGCACAGGCATGCCAACTCCTCCAGGATGGCACATCAACATTGCCAGAAGGTTTGCTGTGTCTCCCAGCACAGTCTCAAGAGCATGGAGGAGATTCCAGGACACAGGCAGTTACTCTAGGAGAGCTGGACAGGGCTGTAGAAGGTCCTTAACTCATCAGCAGGACCGGTATCTGCTTCTTTGTGCAAGGAGGAACAAGATGAGCACTGCCAGAGCCCTACAAAATTACCTACAGCAGGCCACTGGTATTAATGTCTCTGACCAAACAATCAGAAACAGACTTCATGAGGGTGGCCTGAGGGCCCGACATCCTCTAGTGGGCCCTGTGCTCACTGCCCGCCACTGTGGAGGTCGATTGGCATTTGCCATTTGTTATGTCCAATTAGGGGGTTCCCCAAACAAGACCTTTCAGATGAGATAGTGAGTCCAAATTGGTAAAAGAAATAGGCGCTTTTTATTCATTCATTCACTGCAGTGGGAAGATACATTAATGACTCAGCTCATGTGAGCTGAATAAAAGAGGAAGTATCGTCTGTTTTACAAACTTTAAGCCAAACAATTTATAGTCATGAATATGCATAAGATATAGGCGTGTTCTAGGCGTGATCGTATAGTTATAGTCCAATCAACGTTCATATCTTCTTAACAGCAAGCTAACAGTTAAATGGGTGTTAACATCATGTGACTGACAAAATTAGGAAGTTCCTGAAGTCCGTTACAACAATTTTTTGGTTCAAACTGGTTCTGACCACAAAAGTCTATTCTTTGTTCAAACAGGAAAGTAGATGGACGTTTTTTCATCATTCTGGTGGATGTGTCACAGGCTTATACTTTGTTTCTTAAGCAAGAGAAGAAAGCAAGTGTATATCAGCTCTTAACCCTTTCGCTGCCAAGCCCTCCGGAACATTTTTCAAATCAGCTGGCCCAGCCCTGCCTTCGGCAGCTTTGTGTATAACCCCCTATGTTTCCCCAGTTATTTACAAACACCGGAGTGATCACACAATCACTTCGGTGTTTGTGCTGCACAGAGGATCGGTAAATATCAATGATACTTATCGATCCTCCGCTCGGCCACGCACAGAGCTGCTGTCATCTGGAAATCTGTTCTCCTCACCGCTCAGCCATCCTAAAACTTGTGGCTTCTCCCCGCCAGCCGACGCTTGCTCCTCCACCACACCCCCCATTAAAACATTTTTTAAAGAAAAAAATACATTAAAAAAATCATGCACTGCGATGCGTTCTAACAACGCACTGCAGCGCATGTGCATGGCGTACACCTCAATATGTGTATGTTATGTGGGGGGAGGGAGGGGATGTGCTTTTTTTCATTGGCTAGAGGCTAGACCCACCTGCCTGCATCCAGCCTCTACATGCCGCACCTCCTCCCCGCTTCACGCTTGCCTCTGTTAGACCCACCTGCATCCACCCTCCACACGCCGCACCTCCTCCCCGCCTCACGCTTGCCGCTTTTAGACCCAACCGCCGGCATCCACGCTCCACATGCCGCACCTCCTCCCCGCCTCACGCTTGCCGCTGCTAGACCCCGCCTGCATCCACGCTCCACATGCCACACCTCCTCCCTGCCTCATGCTTGCCACTGCTAGACCCGCCCGTCTGCATCCACACGCCAGACCTGCTCCCTGCCTCACACTCACCGCCCGCCTACATCCATGATCGGCACAGGGATGTGGGGAGAAGTAAGGAGGAGCAGGCGTGGGGGGATGGCAGCCGGCGACAGACAGGCCCGATCTCAGAAGCAAGTTGCTGGAAGACTGCTCAGGTAAGCCTGCACTTCCCTCCCCCACACATGGTGCTCTATAATGTATTGCTGGGATTTGTATTCCTCTATAGCTGATGGTACATTGTGCTGTACAGTATATTATACAGTACATGGGAATACAAATCCCAACAATACATTATACACTGTATGTATAATGTACTATTGCTAGGGATTTGTTGTACTCCTCTATAGCTGGTGGTATTCTGCATTGCGCTGTATAGAGGACTACAAATCCCAGCAATAATATATTATACAGCGCAATGCAGAATACCACCAGCTATGGAGGACTACAACAAATCTCAGCAATAGTACATTATACAGTGCAACGCAGAATACCACCAGCTATAATGTACTATTGCTGGAGGTATTCTGCATTACGCTGTATAATGTATTACTGGGATTTGTAGTCCTCTACAGCCGGTGCCATTCTGCATTGATTGCTGTATAACTTTACACTTTCCATTTCACTATATTGCACACCACACTTTTTTTTTTCTTCCACCGCTCCAAGCTTGCTCCTGTGATGGACTACAATCTCAATACAAACTAGTAGTCCATCACTGGAGCCATTTTTCAAAATCCCGATAAACGGGTAAATGGAACTTAATAATCGGCTAACTAATCGATTTTGAAAATAATCATTAGCTGCAGCTCTAGATAAATGGTCACCCTACACCAGGGAACCCCCACTAACCACCAGGGAGCCCCAACTGGCCACAGTGGAGCCCCCACTACCCACCTGGGAGCTACCACAGAGCCACCACTGATTATTAGGGAGCCGCTACAGATACCGCACTGACCAGCAGAGAGCCCGCACTGACCACCTGACAGTCCGCATTGGCCATCTGAGAGCCTCTGCTGCACCCACACGCACCGGTGAAACTCTCTGGACCCCTGATGAGAGCCCGCACAACCCTCCTGAGACCCTGGAGACATCAGGCGGAGAACCCAAAGCAACAGAGTATGTAGCTTCATATTATTCTGAATCACTGTAATATGTATTGCTGGGATTTGTAGTTCTCTATAGCTGATGCAGTTCTGCATTGCTGTATAATGGTATTGCTGGGAATTGTAGTTCTCTGTAGTTGTAGTTGGTAGTCATTATTGCTGGGATTTATAGTCCTCTATAGCTGATGGTATTCTGCATTGTTGTGTAATGTATTGCTTGGAATTGTAGTTCTCTATAGCCAATGCCACTCTGCAATGCTGTACAATTTATATCTGAGATTTATAGTCCTCTATAGCTTGTGGTGTTATTCTGCATTGCTGTATAATGTGCTGAGATTTGTAGTCCCTCTACAGCTTGGAGTTAGTGGCAGAACTACCAGTGTGCTATAATTTTCCTCAACCCATACTCTACTGCGTCTCTTCCAGGTGCACATGTCATGAAGAAAGGGGGTCATGAAAACAGCTGATTTGGATGACTCGGCCCCACTGGAAGTGACACTGTCGTGAAAATGTATAGGATCGAGAAAAATTATAGAACACTGACTTTGACACTGTCCAGCCCCTCCCACTAACCTCCCACAGCTCACAGCCCAGAAGCATGGACAGCCAGCGGCAGTGGGCGAGAGTGCCTAAGTAGTGGACATGGAGCAGAGTAAGGCCAGAACCTTACTCCCAGTAGGGAGCCCAGTGGGAGGAGAGCACCATCCCATAGCCAGTCACCCCTTTCATGGACTTACTAGGAGTCCTCACATCTCCCGACCATTCACACTACCGTTACATGGATGGCAAAAGTGGCAGACGGGCGGGGAGAATGCGGGGAGGAGGCAGAGCGTGAGGAGGGCCAAGTTGCTGCACCATGGGCCTCTGGGTTTTACTTGCCCCCTGGGCTAAAAGTTGCCAGTCAGCCCCTGGTTCGCGCTATAGTATTGTCAACTTAATATGTATTTGTATGTATTTGATCTGTCACAATTCACTTTTTTATGTAACAACTGTTTCGATGCATTCCACTCTCCTCTCCTTCTCCCGTTGGCCGGCTTTAGGAACCGCTGGTGTTGCCCGGCCAAATGAGGGCTTCTGTATATGTGCCCTCGGGCAGCCCGACGCTGGCGTTTCTCATCTCGCCGGTCGGCGGTTGGAGGAGAGAAGAGCTGTCACTTTCTCTGTACGGTCGCATTACTTTTATCTTAGGAACATGTTCGAAAACCCACCAAGAATCGTACGATTGGCGGCGGGTGTGTGGCATGTTCGTAAGATATATGCAGCACGGGCCGGTGTGCGCAAGCGCACACTGCCCGTTCAGCATTGCGGTCATTGGTAGCCCGCCCCTCAGCGGGGCGGTCATTGGTAGCCCGCCCCTCAGCTGGGCAGGCTTGCGATTATCGCTAGTACGATCTGCCTGTCCAAGAAGGGCAGATCGTATGTTTTTTTTATTACCTTACAACCATCGCAAGACAAAAGTCTTGTAAGGTCTGTGGCCAGCTTAAGACTCTGGTGGAGATAACTGATCAAACCGCAAGTACCCTCTCCGCAGTTGTGATCCAAGGCTTGCGCTGCAGAGACGTTACACTAGCACTGCCTTTCCCTCACCCTATTTTCGTGTATACATATTGATGATCTCCTAAGATTATATCGCTTTCTGCTCCTTTTTACAAGCTGGTTTGTAAGTACCTTTTCAGCTGTGTGTTTTATCCATAATAAATCAATTTTACACTATGGGGGCGCTCATTTTGCTTTGTCCTCATCAGTTTTCCGGTTTCCCTTGAATGTGAGGAGCTGCCCCCTGTAGATACTTTTGGAAGACCATTTTCAGGAGCAGTTACTGTGTTTTGCCGCCTATGATTTTCACATATCTTTATGCTAGTACTATATGGTAAAAGGTGTTTATAAAAGAACCTTTGGTCTGGTAAGGATAAAACAAGGACTTAGGCCTCGTTCACACCAGATGCAATGCGCTCCAGCCCGATTCTGGCCAGAACGCACTACCTCGCATTGCGGCTGGCTCACTTTTTTGTGGGGCAGGAGGGGGAGTGGCAGTCCATTGAAGTGAATGGCACCATAGCCACACCCTCCGACCGCGATGTGATCGGCCGCACGGGATCGCAAGGCACATAATGCCTGCGGTCCAGTCCGAACAGAATGCTGCAATCACTATTTTGTTAGTTGGGTCCCTGTTTTTTCTTTTTATTTTGTAACAGATTCTCCTCAAATTTGGACACATTGTTTTTTAGGACCTGGCACCATTTATCAGAGGGTAGAGGTCTGATATTATTCACATTTTTTTCTGGCATTCTGAGACTGCCTTTTTGCAAGTTTCTAATCTCCTTTCCCTTTGTATCAAGATAAGTGAAATCCATTTAGTTGAGCAAATTTTGGCTAGTTCCTGCCATTGTGTAATGAGATCTTCGTCTAAGAAGTCACATTTTTTAAAAAAATGCAAATTCCTCGGGGTGTTATTCTTAAATCAAGGGATTTTTTAAGGAAGTTAATGTCCCACCACTCTGTGCATTCCTTATTTTGTTTATCTTGGAGATTTAAAAAATTGTTTTCTCATTTCAGTTTCAAATTGTTTGGTGTGTAGTATATTGTGCTTATTATTGTTTGGAGCTTCCATTGGTATTTTTAATATGTCCTGTAGTTTTTTTGTCCTATTGATCTCTATATCAGACCACATATTATTCTCCAATACAATATATGGGTAATAATGAGGTAAAACACAATGAAGGTATATAAGAACAAGATACTGTGATTTTTTTTGTCTGTTACCCACTACCAGTGGCCAAAAAAATTTAAAAAAATAAACGTATAAAAAAACACACACACACACACATGATGAAATTATGCCAAATAGATCTGTGCAGCAAAGTCCATGTAACAGTTCCCAGAGAAAGTGCTAAGTTCAACATAAAACAGAAGTAATCAACTTGCGCAACTGGATCGATTGTTTATGGACTGTATATTAATAGTGTCAAAGGAGCTCCAGTTAAACTGGTGATTAATCCAGAAAAGATCTTCTCTGGATTAATCGCCAGTTTAACTGGAGCTCCTTTGACACTATTCCTATATTCATATATAATCGATCTAGTTGCGCAAGTTGATGACTTCTGTTTTATGTTGAACTTTGCTTCTTGTTTAAACAACCAGTAATGATCTTCCTTTGCACTTTCTTCAGCCTTCCTTAGTTGACCTTTTTTGCTGGGCTATGTCCACCATACATTCTAAATTGGACATACCTATAAGTGAGCAGCTTGGTGCACAGTTTACTGGATGGACTGCAGCGATCCTTGTTGTTCTTCAACCAGAACTTTCTTCCTGCACATAGCTCCAAGTTTAATCTTTCAGTGCTTTAAACTGTTGTGCATAAAACACACTGCAGAGCATCTTGGAAGACTTTGTACAGCTGTAGAAGACCAGGAGAGAATCCCAAGATATGGGGGACAACAGTGTTTTCCAGGGGCCTTGACAGCTCTGCATATACACTATATTGCCAAAAGTATATTGCCAAAAGTATTGGGACACCCCTCCAAATCATTGGATTCAGGTGTTCCAATCACCTCCATGGCCACAGCTGTATAAAATCAAGCAACTAGGCATGCAGACTGCTTCTACAAACATTTGTGAAAGAATGGGTCGCTCTCGGGAACTCAGTGAATTCCAGCATGGTAACGTGATAGGTAGCCACCTATGCAATAAGTCCATCTGTGAAATTTCCTTGCCAAGAAATATTCCACAGTCAACTGTTAGAGGTATTTTAAAAGAAAGTGGAAGAAACTGGGAACAACAGCAACTCAGCCACAAATTGGTAGGCCACGTAAAATGACAGAGCGGGGTCAGTGCATGCTGAAGTGCGCCAAAGTCACCAACTGTCTGCAGAGTCAATAGCTACAGACCTCCAAACTTCGTGTGGCCTTCAGATTGGCACAACAACAGTGCATAGAGAGCTTCATGGAATGGGTTTCCATGGCCGAGCTGCTGCATCCAAACCTTACATCACCAAGTGCAATGCAAAGCGTCGGATGCAGTGGTGTAAAGCACGCCGATACTGGACTCTAGAGAAGTGGAGACATGTTCTCTGGAGTGACAAATCACGCTTTTCTGTCTGGCAATCTGGTGGACGTGTCTGGGTTTGGCAGTTGCCATGAGAACGGTACTTGCCTGACTGCATTGTGACTGCAAGTGTAAAGTTTGGTGGAGAGGGGGATTATGGTGTGGGGTTGTTTTTCAGGGGTTGGGCTTGCCACCTTAGTTCCAGTGAAGGGAACTCTTAAGGTATCAGCATACCAAGACATTTTGGACAATTTCATGCTCCCAACTTTGTGGGAACAGTTTGGGGATGGCCCCTTCCTGTTCCAACATGACTGCGCACCAGTGCACAAAGCAATGTCCATAAAGACATGGATGAGCGAGTTTGGGGTGGAGGAACTTGACTGACCTGCACTTGAACCCGATAGAACACCTTTGGGATGAATTCGAGCGTAGACTGCGAGCCAGGCCTTCTCATCCAACATCAGTACCTGACCTCACAAATGCGCTTCTAGAAGAATGGTTAAAAATTCCCATAGACACACTCCTAAACCTTGTGGACAGCCTTCCCAGAAGAGTTGAAGCTGAGGAGGATCATGGCAGCCGTTGGGGCATTGAAGCAGCGTATGACATCAGGAAGTCTTCAAGGGAGGGTTTTCTGTCCCCAGAAACCCAAGGAGTTGTACGTGGCTGGGAGGAGGTAGTGCATGATATTGTCATCCTCAGTGATCCCAAAGACTCAGAATCTCATGCCTCCTCAAACCTACAGTGCATGGGCTCCTTTATCCTGCAAAGCCTGAGAAAGGACCCAAGGATTCGTGGTATCAAGGAGAGGGATCATAACTGGTTGGCAACCAATCTTGATCCATGTTACAAGCATAAAGTTGCAGAGCTCATCCTGCCCTCAGAGGGAGCACAGGATGAAACAACTTGAGGACGCTTTGAAGAGAAACTTGTGTAAAACCTTTCCAGACACAGGTAGGTTACCAAGTCATGAAAGAGGTGCTTCTGAGGCTTTGGTTGGTCAAAGGAAGAGCGGCGGAGAGGGGGGCCGCCTGACTGATGCGTTTAGACATTAGTCCTCAGCGCCCAGGGATGTTAACTTTAGGAACCTATCAGCAGCGTCTGCATCATATGGTGCAGGATTATCCAGGGGCAAGAGGAGACCTGGAGAGCTTTCCAGCAGATGATCTGCTGGCTTACTGGGTCTTGGGAATGGATCACTGGCCAGAACTTAGCCAATATGCCATGGAGCTACTGGGCTGCTCTGCATCCACTGTGCTTTCCGAAAGGATGTTCAGTGCTGCTGGAGGTTTTGTGACAGATAAAAGAGTGTGTCTGTCCGCAGACTCCGTTGACCGGCTGACATTTATCAAAATGAATCAGTCCTGGATTCGCAGCAGCTATCAATCCCCTGATGCAGATGTCACCGAATAAATTTGTTGGGGATCTCTTGAAGACTGCCTAGGTTGCCTAACTTTGTGGGCGATTATTCCATCTTCAAGTAATGTTCTCGGTGTAGTGCACCACCAATGACCAAGGCCCAAATTGTTCCACACCCGCATGTGACATGTGCATATATTATTTGTTTTTTTTTGCAGCAGGGTCAAATCCTGCACTCACCGAGAATAACTGAGGGTTCGTTCACACCACATGCAGTGCATTCCGGTCCGATTCTGGCGGGAATGCACTGCATCGCTTTGCGGCTGGCTCACTTTTTTGTGGGGCAGGAGGGGGCGTGGTGGGCCATTGAAGTGAATGCAATGCGATGGGCTGCACTGGATCACAAAGCACATTGTGCCTGCAGTGCGGTCCGGTCAAAATAGTGCTTGCAGCATTTTGATTGCACCGCACTGCAAGCACAATCTGCCTTGCGATCCCGTGCGGGCGATCGCATTGCGGCCAGAGGGCGTGGCTACTGTGCCATTCACTTCAATGGCCTGCCACGCCCCCTCCCCTGGTCGCAATGTGAGGCAGTGCGTTCTGGCCAGAATCAGTGTGGATGTTGAGCTGCGGGGTAGCTCCCAGGTTGCGGCTCTCTGACACATTTGTGCAGGCACAGTGCCAACGGGTACTCAGGGACCACAGCACACAGGACAAGACACAGGATGCATACAGGATACAAGGTACAGAAAACAGGCACTAGTGGAAAGACGCAGGTGAACAATGCTTGACACAGACAGCAAGGAACACACAACAGGTGTACCCACAAAGAAAAGAGATACACAGGAACAGCAGAGGGGAATGCACAGGAGAAAGAAGGGAGGTGCACAATAGTGCAGAGCAGAATAATCACAGGAAGCAGGAGACAACTACAAAACAATGCTGTGGAGAGAACTCATAGCTACAGCAAACCAAAGAGGTACACGGACAGAAAACAGAGGGGATTCAAGAGCACAGTAGGACTGGAACACTGAAAACAATAAGAGCAAGCAAAGACACAAAATACAAGGTATACTCAAACAGCAATGCCACAGGAAACAGAGAGGTCTGGCTACTAGCATGGAGACACGTAGCTCCAACGCTAAAGCATCGGTGCACAAGCCTTTTAACACCTAGGTTCAGGGTGGATTGACAGGAAACCGAGCAGCTCGGACAGGAGGCACAACCCGGTGCTGGATCAATGTACTGATTGTTTTGCTGGATCTATGTACTGGGACATGGTGTGAAGGCAGCACCAACATTAAAGGCCCAATTTTAAAGCACCTGTTGTTACTTTCATCCAACGCCTGCAAAAGAGGCACCAGGATTTATCCCAAAAAATCTCTAACCTTGTTACAAGTATCCTAAAATGTGGCCTATTCATACAGCCTGCCTCCCCAAGCAGTTGTTTTTAAAGATTAAAAGAAAACCAATTACCAGCAATTGAAATGTCACTTTTTGCTGAAGCAGGTTCTATACATCGTACAGATCTGCCACTTCACAGGCAGTTTAAAGGGACCCCCCCAGGCATGATATTTTAAAGGAATTTTTCATTTTTATTCTTACCCTTTAAGTGATGCACTTGAAGACCAGGTGTTTACACCCCCTTCCTGGCCAGGCCATTTTTCAGTATTGAGCGCTGCAGTACTTTGACTGACATTTATTCCGTCATGCAACACTGTACTGAAATGACTTTTTTACCAATTATTTTGGGACAGATAGAGCTTTCTTTTGGTGGTATTTAATCACCACTGGGGTTTTTATTTTTACTATATGAAGAAAAAAAATACAGAAAATGTAAAAAAAAACCTGTTTTCCTTATATTATGTTAATGAAACATTGCAAATAAATAATCTGTCTTCATACATCTAGGCCAAAATGTGTTCTGCTACATTTCTTTGGTTAAAAAAAATCCAAATAAGTGTAAATTAATTAGAATGTCTTACAGTTATACAGTCTACCAAACAATGGTATACATATATTGGAAATGTATCAACCCTGGTGCCTTCACTGCCTAGACACCCTAAAATACCAGGACAGTAGAAACACCCACAAAATGACCCCATTTTGGAAAGCAGACACCCAAAGGTAATTCATAAGATGCATGGTGGGTGTTTTAAAGATGTCATTTTTTTGGCACAAGTTATCAAAAAAAATTAAGATTTTTTTTTTTACATAAAGTTGTCAGTTAGTAGGATATTTCTTATACAGTGGTATCTCGGTTCACTTAATTGGTTCCGCGATTCTGGTCGCGAACTGAATTAGTCGCCAACCGAATCAAATTTCCCCTAAGGTTCAATGTAAATAAGATTAATCCGTTCTGACCCCTACGAATGTGGTCGCGAACCGATTTTGGTCGCGAACAGTATCAAATTTGCTCATAGGGTTCAATGTAAATGAGGTTAATCCGTTCTGAACCATATATATAAAAAAAAAAATTTCAGAAAGAGATAAAAGACAGCAGAAGACATAGTCTTCGTCCGGCAAGAAAGAGAAAAAGAGTTCTTCTCTCCGAAGCCTCTCGGAGCAAGGAGCCAGCTTGTAGGTGAAAAGCGCAGCAGATTCCAGGATCCCCAGAAATCCCCCAAGCTACAAGAGGAAGACGTTCCTGAAGCACCATCGGGTGGGGGCTCCCTTCCGAGTTTTGTAGGAGAAGGTGGGTCCAGGGAAAGAGGAGAGGGTCCACGCACGACGGCTCCAGCAGAGCGGGAAACCAAGGCTGAGCCTGCTAGAGTGGGTTGACGAGATGGAGGCTCTCCAGTTGAAGGTGCACCTGATGAATCAGACGTGAAAATCATTGAAAAG
>NW_017307391.1:48619-94481 GCF_000935625.1 Nanorana parkeri | reverse complement strand
CACCCCCCTCGTCTGTGGCCACATCTGAGTAAAAGCATCTGAAGCCTACAAATCCAGAGCAGGAAGCCAACTGAAGTACCGTGGTAGTTGATGATTTCAATGGGAGCAAACAGGTCCAGCGTGCAGGGTCCGCGGGCCACGAGGAGAAGAGCCAAAACTTCTCTGCTCAGCATCCAGTTGCTGGCATCCCTCCAAAACCGGGAGAACCAATCCGCCGTGAAATTGTCCACACCCGGTAGAAATTCGGCAGCAAGAGAGATGCACCTGTCGAAGCAAAAGTGGTAAAGGTCCCTCTTCAGGGTGGGCAGGCGCTCTGATCGAGCACCCCTCAAATGATTGATGTATCGTACTGCGGACACGTAGTACATACGCAGTAAGATAGAACAGTTTTAGAGACCCTTGGAAAAACTGCGGACAGTGAAAGAGCCAGCTAGAAGTTCCAAGCAGTTGATGTGTAAAAAAACGTTCTTTTGGGGTCCAGCACGCACCAGCAACCCCCCCCCCCCCCCGTCACCAAGTCTGCACAGGTCGTGCCCCATCCCTATAGACTGGCGTCGCATTCTAGAACGAGGATTACCTTCCCATTCCAAGCGTCCATGTGTCGAAGCCACCATGTGAGTTTGACACGGACGTCGTCTGCCACAGGGACCAGTTGATTGTGAAACTGATTGATCCAAAGATACTGTGTCTTCAATTGCTGCATGGCTCGGTAATAAAGAGGCCCTGGAACAATGGCCTGAATGGAGGAAGAAAGGAGACTCACGATTCTGGCCAAGGTGCTGGGTGAAGGATCGGTCCCTGAAAGAAAAGGTTCAGCAATGCCGGCAGGGACAATGGAGATTGCACATTTGGCGGAGGAGAGGGTACCAAGGCATCCTGGACCAGTTCGGAATCATTGCCAGGATTCTCTTCTCTCTGCAGTCTCCTCAAGAACTGTAGTATGAGCGGAACTGGCGGAAAGGCGTATGCTGTCCTGAACGTCCACTCCACTTTCAGGGCATCTGTCACCACTGCTTGTGGACAGGGAAACCTCAAGAAAAACTTGACGACTTTGGCGTTGGTTGGGGAGCAAATAGGCCCAAATAGAGGAGGATAGATAATCTGCTTGGAGATTGAGGGGACCTGGTATGTACATCGCTGAAAGTTAAAAAAGATTAGTCTGAGCCAAAGTCATAATAGGAGAGACTTCTTCCAGCAGGGATTGACTGCGTGTACCTCCTTGACTGCGTGTACCTCGAGGTATTGTCGACTTTCACCAGAACTGATTTTCCCCAGAATGATATGCGTAAAGGCCAACAGCGCCTGGAACACCGTCCTCATCTCCAGGACATTGGAGACAATCCCTACTGCTAGAAAGGACCAACGACCCTGAAGAATCTCGTTCAGACAGGTGGCACCTCAGCCCAATTTGCTGGAATCCGTGGAAATGATCGTCCACGAGGTAGGGCAGAGAGACTGACGGCAAAGTAGGTTGCGGTCCACGAACCACCACCCCAGGCTGCTCCTCATCTGAGGAGTGACCCCAATGAGTTTGTGGAAATTCTCCAATTTCCACTGCCTCAAGAACTGTCAAGGTCTTACCTTGTCCTCATGGTGGCAGCCATTTTGGACATGTGCAGACTGCAGTCTCTTTTATATCCTCTGATTGCATCATTGCTTGCCTGCTGCCTGGGCGTTGCACAGTGATGATGTGGCAACACCTGACTATATCAGTCTGCTCAGGATTCAGGTTCATTGCGCTTGCGTTTGTGCTCCAAGGTGCATCTCTGGCGATCTGAGTTCCTTTGTGTGTTCCTGTGTATGATCCGGTCCGGCTGACGTTTCCTCTGGCTCTCGACCCCCAGCATCGGCAGACGTACCCGCATTGGACTTGACCGGCTTGTTCCTGACCTCGCTGCTCCCTGATGAATGTTTATGTTCCTTTAAATAAACAACTTTATTTTACCTGCGTTTCCGTGTGGTCTGGTTTCCTGGCTCCCGTGACAAGAACCCAGTCTGAAAATAACGAGTTCGCCATTGGGCCCACTTGACCATGGGAATCGTTGACACCATGGTGCCCACAATCTGAAGACAATGAGACGCTGGCAGTAAATCGTACAATGGGGCGCATGACAGGCACTGTTTTATGACCGGAAGCTTCTCTGGGAGAAGACAGACCGTGCACACATAGTATCCAGCCTGGCTCCCATGTGCACAAGTTCTTGAACGGGAGTAAGATGACTTTTATACCAATGTAATAGCTATCCAAACTGCTTCAACATTGAGACTACTAGTGATAGATGCTCCAGCAACAGGTCTCGATTGTGATGTAACAGGAGGATGTCATTCAGGTAATGGAAGATACGCACTCCTTTTTCTCGCAGCAAGGCAACCAAGGCAAGGAGGATCTTGGAGAAAACTTGTGACGTCGGGGACATCGTGAGCCCAAACGGCAGACAAAGGAACTGGAAATGGAGGTTGCCCAGTGAAAAACAGAGGAAGCTCGAAACGAATGTTGAATGGGGACATGGAAATAGGCATCTCTTAAATCTATTTAAGACTCCAAAGACTCCAAGTGGTGCTTTTTGATGTACCTGTTTAGGTATGTAAGATCAATCACCGGCCACCAATCCCCTGTCCTCTTCTGTACCAGAAAAAGTGGAGCGTAAATGCCTTGTAAGCGGTCCTGTCTCTGTACAGTGGCTACCACCCCTTGAGACAATAGATTGTACACGTAAGAAAACAGGAATGTGCGTTTGGATAGGTCATGAGGAATCTTTGTTGGATGAAAGATGGTGCAAGGGCTCCTGTGAAACTCCCAATAATGGCCATAGGAGATAGTCTCCCATATCCAACGATCTGAGATACTGTCCGCCCAGACCTGCTCAAATCTGGCCAATCTGGCGCCAACTAGGCAACTCTGGAATGGGCAAACTTTCAACAGGGTTTTTGCGATCCCTGAGCAGCTGCTGGAGGGCCTTTCTTGGATCTCGAGAAGCCTGAAGAAGGTCTCCAGGGTCTACGAAATGTATTCCCCGGTCTGTAAGCCCAGGCTTCCTTGCCCCCGTTCAGCACTTTCTTCCGCAAGAGTGTATTTTTCTGCTTCATGAGTCTTCTATCCTGAAGTATGAAGCCTGACTTACCCCCGGTGGCCTTGGCTATTGCGGTGTCTAGTTTGTTGTCGAATAGCGACTGACCCTTGAATGGAATTTTACACCATCCCTGCTTGGATGTGGGGTCCACCACCCACGGCCTGAGCCATAGAGCCCTTCTGCCTGTCACCACAGCCAACATAATCCTGGCCAAGGATTTGATCACATCAACTGAAGCTTCAGCAAAGAATATGGAAGATAATCTAATATTCTTTAAAAGGCCCAAGATCTCAGATTTACTATCAACCCAAGCCTCCATGCTGCCATGGCAACCACAGGCTTGCAGGCCCCACTGGCCAAGAGATAGATCTTTTTAAGATCAAAATCTGTACTTCTATCCCAGACATTCTTAAAGGTTACAGCATCATCAAGAGGTAACGTCACGTGCCTCGCCAGCCTCAATGAGGCCACATCAACTACAGGCGACTCATCCAAGTGTTTAAAGTTTTTTTTTTTTTAAAGGATAAAGTTTAGAGACCCCATTCATCCTGGATAACATCCCTAATTTCATCCTTGAAGGGAAAGGACAAAATTTCCTTCCTAACCCGTTTGAAATATCTCCATTTTTTCTGGACTCTGCCGCTTCTTCCCAAAGAAGGGTCTGTATTACAGCTTTAATAAAAAAGGCTGCACTAAGGCGAAGTTGAAGCCATCGAAGCGATCATAATCTTCATCTGAAGAGGGAGAATCAAAATGGTGTCCAGAGGACTCCTGACCCCTGCTTGAACCACCAGCCCTAGATGAGCCTAGCCTCCTGATCTGGTCCCCCAATAGGCTTGCTTTGAGACTAACCTGCGAAGAAGAAAACTCCTTCAGTGTGTCCTGACAGACTTTCTTCATTAAGGATATAACCTGCATATTATCCATATCCCTATCCTCCATGGCCTCCAAAAAACATGATTCCCATGCAGTTTTCCCAGGTAAGGCCACATTAGTGCATGCCCAACACCCTCCCAGGAGGGGCTGTGGATGGCGAGAAGGCCCAAGTTGTGCCGAGGGAATTCGCTGATATACAGTAGTAACGATGAGAGTGTTTCCTCTCTGGAGATGGAGATCTCCTCCGACTGGACGCATAGGACCCCTGAACATGGCAAGAGCCTGACCTGGATGAATTGAAAACAAAGGAGGATAAGACACAAGAGGCTGACCTTTAGACAGCAAAGTCCGCTATGAGGAGCAGACACCTACCTTTTCTGCGACTGGCAATCTTTGATGGGTGAAGATTTGTCCAGAGGCATTCTGTGAAAGACAAGAATCAATACTAGCACAACAAACAAAAAACGGCTATCAAGCATGTATAGACCATTCTCTACCTGACTCCGAGACTGTTGCAGCTTGGCTGACTGTCCACCCGACTGAGGCACTATAGAAAGCAATTCATTCAGGGCCGGGAGACTTTAATAGCCCCCTCAGCGACTTTCCACCTCAAGGAGGACCACCTACCTTTACCACACACCCGACGGCGGAGGAGTGATGCTGTAACGCATAGCTTACGATCCACCCTCCAGTGTCGTAGCCCACAGCACGTCTCAGAAGCTGGCATTCCCCTGGGGGCGGAAATGGCCTCGGCTAGTTCTCAGATAATCCGGCATACTCTACAATGTCCTGGGCGGTGGAGGGAGACACGAAAACACAGCCTCCACATATCGACCACCTTGTCCATGTCCTGGCCAATGGAAACCACAATTGTGTACCTGATGCTTCATCAACCCATCAACAGCTGGGATTCCAGTGACTTTACACAGTCTAGCCAACCCTGTCTAGCCAGCCAGCGGGGCTCCCATGAGACTTTACCATTTAGGAAAGGGCTACAGGGACTTCGCCAACCAGAAGTAGAAGAAGAAGGCGGACAGCAAGGAATTTATTCTCGCCAGGTAAGCACTCTGCCCTGATCCTGACATGTACCGTGTTTCCCCGAAAATAAGACACTGTCTTATATTTTTTTGGGCTCAAAAAAACACACTAGGTCTTATTTTCGGGGTAGGTCTTATTTTTTTTAATGTACAACAATCCACACTTATTCATGTACAACGGTCTACATGTATTCATGTACAAAAATATGGTCTTATATTTTAGCAATTCCCAAAAATAGTACTAGGTCTTATTTTCGGGGTAGGTCTTATTTTCGGGGGAAACAGGGTAGGAGGAAAAAAAGGAGCGGCAAGCCAGGGACTCTTTCAAATTTATGAGTTACAATCCTGATTAGGGGGAGAAGCTGACAGGGAAAAAAAACGATTTAATAAAAACATATTTGACTTGTAAAGTTTCTTTAAGCGGTCATATGCAGATCAAAGGTCACACCTTTGATCTACATATGAATAGTAAATACAATAAAACAATACACTGTTTCCTTTTATTTCCTTGATAACACTTGCAGATCTGCAAGTTATATTTTACCCAGGTGCATCTGCATTTTGATAGCCACGCCTGCTGTGTAATACAACACAATTACCAGCTGTCATTTCGACAGCTGGTAATAATGGTTGGGGAAACGGGATTAGGGGAAGAGGAGCAGGACATAACAGATGCCTCCTAAAAATTTTGTTGAAAAATGTTGTTCTTTAGGGTGTATCTCTTATGTCTAAAATCTATATGTGGTTATAAATTACAAGGAGGGAGGGAAAATGGTTGTTTAGTGGAGAGAGATATGAAAAGTCTCTCTTCTAAAAAAGTAAATAAAACGAAAAAAACTATTTCCTAACAATTAGAAAAAAATCATTATTATAGTATAATTTAGAAGCAATAGTACCCAGTTTATTTAGATACAGCAGTAATTAAATGGTAAAAAAGTGCACATTTTACTTTTTGAGGAATACATTTGAGCTTATTTCCCTTATTTCCTTTAAATGAATCTGTTTTTGTATCTATTATTCCTCACTTTATTTCTTGCTCACTTACCATAAATATTTTCCAATTAGATATGTCATAGTCTCTACCTTCATGGTTTGTCTTTGGTTGGATGGTACCACAGTCACCCTTTTAGTCCTGCTTTGCCATCACTGCAGGACATTGAAGCTCAAATGGATTATCAACTCAAACTGCAGGGTTCAGACAATAGCTTCCAACCATGTCTTGGCCTGATATGTGGTGAGTATTTGTTTTGCCTGTGATGTTAATTGCCTGCATTTGTTACCTTGTATTAACGAACAAGTAACCATTTATGTGATGACACAAAAATTCTTCTTGATAGGACCATATTTCCATAGGAACCAGGGAGTGCAATCTACAATATCTCCCTTCTGGGTTATACCTCCAGCTGAGGTTAGCAATGCATATAATTGTTTGGAGTAATGTTAACATTTAAAAAAATAATGTTTTACATTGTATGCTTTTTCTTTTTTTATAGCACCGTCCAAATGATTATGGGATGCCCATGGAGGTGGAAGTAACATACATACAAGACAACTTCTTAACCAGCGATATCCTACATGACATGGTAAATGCATATATATTTATATTTATATTAACACAGCCACAATTTTTGTATTCATGTTTTTCACAAAAAGTTGTTTAACGGGGAAAATAGAGATTTTTTAAATATGTGTAGAGATCATCTTGAGGTAATTATTAATACTAATGTGTCTTAATTTTCTGTTTAAAAAAATCATGTTTCTATGTTTGTAATGAGGAATGTACATGGGGACATCCATATATACCCATTATACTTTCCTCTGTGCTTAACAGTAGTTGGACTTTATTGCTCCTTCTCAGACTGTGAGTCAAGGGGGTCGGGTAAAGCAGCATACTGTATAAACTTCACAGCATCGTGAAAGTTAATTTCACAAAGTGACTGTTCAGTTAGCTTAGTGAATATGTAGAATAGCCATAAAACACCATGGGACCACACACCCTAGGGAATCAAAATATCAAATAAAAAAACTACAAAAAGCAAACCCTAAAAATAGAAAAAAACATTGGTGTATACAAGAACTGACTATTATACCAGCTACACATACTGTATACAAATAACAATGTACGATCGATAAAAATATATTTTTTTATAAATAAATAATACATACTAATAATAAGATAAATAAAAGTCTGCCATATTAACAGAGGCAGGAGGAGGAGAGTAATTGTTAGACCCTTAGGTAATAGTGTTACCCAGGTATAGGGAAGAGGAGCTCCACTCGTATTGTGGCCATGCACCAGATTGTCAGGAAAGTGCAAATGAGAGACTATAATTTGGGAGAATTTCCGGCACCATTATGGAACACCATCCTGGAAGTCAAATTTGTGCTAATGCTGGTGACAACCTGGAAGGGGCAGGAGCAAGTGATATGCATATCACAGAAGGAGTATGTGTGTCTATGTGTAGACTAAGATATGCGTTCTATGCAGTACAGTTATTAAGGCATTATATAAAAGTGATGAGGGTAAAAAGAAAAGCTGTAAAGCTGTAAAGTTGTGTATAGACATGAAAATGTGATGTGTGCGTGTGTATGAGTCCATGTGTGATTTTGCTCTTAGCAGTACCCGTACCCCTGTATGTTATGGTCTCCAAGGAAATCGTCCAAGAGTTTCTTGAATGATTCCACACTCTTAGCTGAAATCACTGCCTGAGGCAGTGAGTTCCAGACCTTAACCGCTCTAACTGAGACGAACCCCTTGCGCCCCGTGTGCTGAAATTTTTTCTCCACCAGTTTTTGGTGGTTGCCTCTAGTCATTGTTACATTGTTACATTTACGTTTTTTACATTTTAGACAGGGGTACCTCGAGATTTTGGATACTAGTGGCATAGTGGCATAATTGAAAAAAGGTTGAGAAATGCTGATTTATAGACTATCTTCACTGATCATTATTTTTTGCTGGAATTGGTGAATAAACGGGGTACTACTGTCTCCTCCTTGATGACTGGGGTGAGCAACTGTTGTCATTATTTGACAATAGTTTCTTTTTGTTTTCTGTAATAAAATTTTAGAAATACAAATAGAAACAACAATACCATGGCAGCAGCATGGAGCTCATTCTATACAAAATGGTGATCAGATACTAAGAGAGCTTGTCTCATATAGTCAAGTAGACTCCCTGTTTCAAAATTCTATTGATATACCTTAAAGTTGTATTAAACTCCCAAGCTTTTTTTCAGTAATAATTCCAGATCAATCAAATATAAATTGCCCAGCAAAGAATTGATTTACATGTTTTCTCAAGCACCTACATTCATCTAACTCTCAGCTCAGCTTCCCTGAACTTCCTGTACAGTACAAGATCACAAGGGACAGCACAGTCTCCAGCAGCCAACCATCTATAAGCTGGAAGAAGAGAAGAGGGGCATGGGGAGCAGAGAGCAGCAGGCTTCTTCTCTTACTTGCCAAGGTAAGTATGTCAGTGTAGGGGCAGGCATTTAACTGAACCTAGTCTTTGCCCTGTGTCCAAATGTAATTAAAAAAAATAGACAAACCCTGTTTATCATAATGAATTTAGATGTGTCTCTATAGAAAGAAGCAGTTTTAATCTCTAATGGACTTGTGGGGAGCTCTTCCTGCTGTAGGGTTCCACTGCAAGGGTTAATTTTTTTGATTGCCTGGAGTTCCTCTGTGAAGTTTTGTTCTAGTACCAAGACATATTTCTTAGTAGGCTAAGATGCCAGGATCTGAATGTAAGCATATAGTCAGATAGCCAGAATTTATGAGAGTTATGCCGCCACATGTACCTTTGGTAACATATATGATTTACTAGCTACTGTGTGATCAATCCATGATAATGATCTATAACAGTGGCGGTGCAACCGGTGCGGGGGCCCGGGCCTGAGGCTGTGGGGGGGCCCAGTGGGGTCAGGTCCTGGGCACGCCCAAGGGCGCTGATGGGGTGAGGGCGGCGGTTGCGGTCCTTGCAGCGAGCTGGGCCACACAGAGAGAACGGTCAGGTGGTGGAAGAGGAGGGGCCGAGGTGGGGCTATGCTGGGCCGAGTAAGATGCGACCCGTCCACGGCCGCCCCAGGCAAGCTGACAGGGCGGATCGATTATGGTAGATTCTGCGGCACCGGGCAGCATGGAGGCTCCAGGGCTGTCACTGTGAACAGCGAGCGGCACTTTCCTGCTCTTCCAGTGTGAGCTCTGCAGGAGCAGAACATCTGACCAGGCTGAGGCTGCACCAACTAGGGCAACAGCAACAAGCAGGTAGGTGGGCCTGGGGAGGGTTTATCGCAAGGTTGGAACGGAATGTAGGCAAAGTTTTGCCACGCATCCGATCACACTGCCAGCGGGGGGGAAGGACATGGAAGCGGTGCTATTGAATTCAATGCACCACCACGCCCCCTCCCGCCCCAGAACGCAGGGGGAAGTTTCGTGAGAGATTGCGGTACATTCCAGCAGCTACCGCTCTGGAATGCAACGCTTTCGGTGTGAACAAGGCCTTAGTGTTCTTCTGTTTTTACTGCTAAGTCCACTGTTTTCCTGAGTCCAGCACGTCGCTTATTCCCGATTCCGGCGCGTCGCTTATTCCCAATTCCGGCGCGTCGCTTATTCCCAATTCCGGCGCGTCGCTTATTCCCGATTCCGGCGCGTCGCTTATTCCCAATTCCGGCGCGTCGCTTATTCCCGAGTCCGGCGCGTCACTTATACCATATAGGCGGGTCAAGCAGTGGCAGGGGCGGAAAGATCCCACTGGGAGGGGGGCCTATTTAAGATGGCCTGGCGGCGGTGATCACACCTGTCAGCGCTCCCTCTCTCTCCTCACGGACGCTGCAGCTTCAGAGCGGCCATTAAAAGTTATTTTGTTTGCAAGACCACAAAGTGTGATTCCCTCTGTGAAGCAGCCACACCATAGCCCCACTTGCATTGGTAAAAGACGTCACAAATCTTTTGTCTTGCAATAGGTTACAGCTGCAACATCACGTATCTCGATACTCAAATTGGCCTGTGGTTTGCAACCATGCAGGAGGGTTCTGTTTCTTTAGGAACAAACTTGGAGACAAGTGTTGTGCTAATTAAGATGCCTTCCTCCTCTGTCACTGTCTGGGGTGCATGTGTAAGGGGTACACAGAAGAAAAACAGTATGGGGTTCTTCACGGGGAGAAGAGGAGTAATACAGTGGAATGTGGAGAAGAGGAGTAATACAGAGGAATACATGGATGAAGGAAACATTGCATGAAGGATGTTGAAGGCCGAGAGAAAGGTGCTGCATGGAGGGATTACATAGTTACATAGTATTTGAGGTTGAAAAAAGACACAGGTCCATCAAGTTCAACCTATTGCATGCATGTATAGGATTCTGCATGTGTATGAGTCCTTGTGTGATCTTGTTTTTTTATGGGTACCTGTACCCCTGTATGTTACGGTCTCTGAGGAAATTGTCCAAATGCCTTTTGAATGATTCAACACTCTCAGCTGATACCGCTGCTTGTGGCAGTGAGTTCCAGACCCTAACCGCTCTAACTGAGAAGAAGCCCCTTGTGGTTAAATATTTTCTCCACCAGTTTTAGGTGGTGGCCTCTAGTCTTTGTTATGGAGTTTACCTAAAAAGTTTATTGCTGATGTTGCTATCAACATTGAACATCTTGTACATCAAAATCATGTCCCCCTTAATCTCCTCACTTCCAGCGTGAACATGTTTACATTTAGTAACCTTGTTTCGTAGCTTTGGTCCTCCAATCCTTAATTAGTTTAGTTGCCCTTCTCTGGACTCTCTACACCTCAAGGACATCCTTTCTGTGGATTGGTGACCAAAACTGGATGGCATACTCCAGATGAGGTCGAACAAGTGATCTATAAAGTGGCAAAATTATAGATTTGTCTCTCCCTTTTTAATACAAGACAGTACTCTGCTCGCTTTGTTTGCAGCCGCCAGGCATTGCAATGGAGTTCCCATTAATGTGTATTTCGCCTGCCTATTTTTAACCCCAAAGAGCATTACTTTACATTTATCAACATTAAACCTCATCTGCCAAATAGTTGCCCACTCCCCTATTTTATCCAGGGTGATGGAGATGCAGGAGAGGAGCAGTACAGAGGGGAACTTCAAGTAGGAGAGGGGCATAGAATGTTTTTTTTTAATTATTCCTTACAGTAAGCAGATTGTTATGTTTCGTTTTTACACTGAATAACATAAATAAGATGTAGTAAACCAGCACACCAGCACAGGGAAGTAGCATTGGATAGTGTCTTTCTGGTGATTGCAGATCCTAAGGCCAGCTGATTTGAGGTAATATATAGTACAAAAAACAGCTTAAATGTTAATTGGAGCAACTTTAGTGGCTTTTTGGAGCAGATATTCAGTTCGCTTTGTGTGGGGGCCACCCATATTCAAAGTGGTAAATGTTCATTTAATTGGCTGCTGGTAACAGTGGGCTGTAAATAGAGGTTTGGAAACGTCTTGGACAAAGGAACCTGAAAAGAAGCTACAGGGTTAGGGCTGAGAAACAGGGGCTTACCATTCTACCAGCTGGTTGAACATGGGGTGCAGGGACTGGAAGAGCAAAAGTGTGAGAGTCAATAGAGATTAACACATACAGATGCACTAGCACAGGCTGGTATGGGCTTACTCCTAAAAAGCCACAAACACAGAACAGATGAGACACCAATGAAAAATGACAGATCTGAGATGATGCAACATGACAGCCAGGCAACTATCATTTTGGGTTTTTTGGGTGATGCACTGAAAATTATATGCATCTGCCATTTAGTGTTATTAGTTTTCTAGATGGGGCATGCTAATTGTTTCTAATCTTGCAGCTTCTAATGTTCCTTTGATAGTCATTAAAGGTGACTCTGTCCCTAAAATAAAACTGCCCTCGCCGCAAAAAAAACCCGGCCCGGAACGCGCAAAATGCAGCAAAAACGCGTTAAAACACACTGCACTGCATGGGCAGAGACTCATGCAGATCGGGTCTGCATTTGGTGTGAACAAGTCCTGATAGGAACGTCGGATTCTTAGTCCCTCACTGGGCTCAGTTCAATTTGTCAGCCCCTACAATATGTCACTACTGTGTCCTGCAGTAACATAGGGGACAGCGAGAGGAACCATAGCATGAAGCAGGGGGACCAGGGAATCAGATGCGGTAAGATCTTCATTAACCACCTCCCGTCCGCCGAACGTAGGAAAACGGTTGGACGGGAGCCTTGCAGATGTGAGTGGGTGTCTTAAAACATCTTATGTGCCCCTGCACAAGCGGAAAAATGTCAAAATGGCTGTTTACATACAAACGGTCTGGTATCTGTAGAGCCGCCACCTTCGTGCACTCCTCCGCCGCTGCCGCGATCCCGGGTTCTCTGTGTTTTGTGTGGGCCTGGGACCGGCACTGTGGCTCTGTGCAGGGAGATCGGAGGGAGATCAGTAATTCTCATCTCCCCTCCGATGTTGTGAGTGCAGAAGTGATGTTTATTACATCACTTCCACGTTCACATCCAGCTACAGAAGCCGGAGAGCAGCTGGTGAAGCAAATCTCTGCTTCATCAGCTCCTTTGGGGGTCCCTAGCTGATATTAGGGGTCTTAGATGTCTCCATAAAGAGGACCTGTCACTGTAATTTGATATCACATAGGGGGCTTCTTAAAGTCCCCCACCCCCACATACACACACAAATATACGTTGGATGCGCCTAGGTGCGAAAACGACAATTGTGTCCATGACGCCGCACATGTTACATATCATCGTGAACATCAGAGTTTGAGCAATAATTTTAGGGCCATCAATCACTGTTAACACTAAATTGATGAGCGGTAAAACCATTGGCGTCCCGAGGCTGGGTGACACCCGGAGCGGTAACCGAGTGTCACCCCGCCGAGACGTCACTGCGTATGCGCGTGACATCACCAAGCGTGTGCGCGATGACATCATCACGCACGCGCGGCAGTATTCTGATATCTGTCGGTGGCCATCTTGGTGATGGACGCCGGCAGAGAGAGGAGGGGACAGTCACCCGGCGGGATAAGATATGCCGCCGGGTCCCCTCCTCTCTCCTGATACTGTCGGGCGTTCGGTCCATGACCGAGCGCCCGACTTTTCAGAGGGGGGTGACACCCCCCGCACCCTCCTTGTGACGCCACTGGGTATAACCCTTTAAAGTGTCACCAATGGCTAATTTTGGATGTGGTCGTTTTGTGCGACTTCGCAGGTGTGTGCAATTTTAAGGCTTGATGTGTTTGGTGTCTATTTAACAGACGTAACTCTCACCTCCCGATCTACTGAGCCGACAGTCCCATTGTCACAGGTCGGCTAGAACTATGAGGTGAGAGAAAACCACTCACCTCATAGTTCTCCTTTAATGTTACCAAAAAATTGGGTAATAAATGTTTCCTAACATAATAAAGGGAAAACAGGTTTTTTATATTTTCTGTACTTTTTTCATTATATAGTAAAAAATAAAAAATAAAACAGTGGTGATTAAACACCACCAAAAGAAAGTTAGGTTAGGAAAGTAAGGAGTTTCTCTTCATTACTGCAGAGAACAGTAATGTGAGCAGGGGGAAGATATTTAATATTTTCTTTGCAAAGGTCGACAGAAAAGACTTTTGCCGAAAAGTTACCGTCTATGACGTATTCCACTGGGTGCTTTTGCAAGATAAACAATTGTATTAAGTGATGAGTCCTTATTGAGGGCTCATTCACACCTGTGTCTTGTGGCAATGTGCGTTTCCACAAAGCATGGCAATGCAAGAGTGTGAATAAGACCTATAAGGAATATATTATAGTTTGTATACACTGAGTGGCCAAATTATTATGACCACCTGACGTTTGTAGTCAAATTAGCTATAATTAGCTATAATTTCGCGCTGAAGTTGGTAGAGGGCCAGACCATTATAAATAGTGAAGCAGGTTGTTTACCACGACAGTAGAAGTGATTTTTTTCTGAAGATATGGGTAAACAACGCGATTTAACAGCCTTTGAACGTGGGATGTTGGCGCTCGGAGCCATGGAGCGAGTATCAGCAAAACAGCAGAATTAATTAAATGTTCAAGAGCAGCTGTTGTTAAAGTGTTTAAAGACCGGACTTCCAGCTGAAAATCTGGGTCTGAACGTGCAAATTTTGTCCGTCAGCAACTAGTCAATGTTAGGGCAGAACAGAGAGTGGCAAGACTGGTACAAGACAACAGAAGGGCAACAGTGCAGTGTCAGATTCCTCGCATCACCTTTCAACATCTAGTGGAGTCACGATGCGGCCCAACAAAGTCATCTCGTGGAGTCATCTCGTGGCCCAACGAAGTACTGATGGGGTGGTCATAATAATCTGGCCACTCAGTGTATATTTTCTTTCTTTTCTTTCTTGGCTTGGCCAGGAATAAAAAACAAATAAATAAACCTGAAGTCCAGCTTTAAACATTTGTTAATATATACATTGGTCCAGTTTGGCCCAGTAATCCTGTAAAACACAGTAGTAGTCAGAGCTTCTACGGTGCTTTGCAGCGATCTTCCAGGTCCTGTACTGCTGCTGGCACATCGGCAATTTAGTGAACGGCTAATATTTTTATGAATCAATACTAGGTGTTCTCTGATTGGATGAGAGCGGTGCTGTGATGTCACCACTCCTTGTCCAATCAGAAAGCGACAATTTTTCATTGATGAAAATACTAGGCATGTGCTGAATGCATACATAGTTGTGTATGTTAAAAAAGACATGTCCATCAAGTTCAAACAAAAGACATTAAAAAAAACCTTAATCTGCAGCTGATCCAGAGGAATTAAAACAACTCATAAAGGGTGGTGCAATAGGTTTTAACAGAGGGGAAATCATTCCTGACCCCAAAAGGAAATTGTATATCCCCACAATCAACATTCACCAGTGTTATTTGCAATACATATTAGGTATCTGTGTGCTAACTAGCCTTGCAGATCAGGACAGACAGCCACAATCAGCTACTGCACCCAGGGCCATCCCTTTAATGAGGCAGCCTGAGGCTCAGGTGGCATCTCTTAAGGTCATGTGGGGTAGGGGGGGCGGCAGGCAGAGCAGCACGGTCGCTTTGCTGTAGAGTGTTTGCAGTGTGCTTGCTGCCGCCTTTACGGCCAGAGAGTCCCAGGTTACTAAGAGCCGAGTAGGAAGATGTGTAAGGGCCATAAACATCTCCCCGCACAGCTCTTAGCAACCTGGGGTGCTCTTGCTGGCATCCCGCCTAGCTCCTAGCAACCAGTAACGTCACTGACTTCACACAGCAGCCCTATACTGATTGACATGCAGACTGGTATTCAAATAGCAGGGAGCTGCACAATTGTTGTGAGGGGGAGGGAGGGCACTTTACAAATAAAAATAACCCTTCCTAGTGTAGTACATTTATGTAAGCACTCTAAAGAGCTCAGGTTTAAAAGCTGCTTTTACAGCTTACAGTAAATGTGACATTTCTTGGTTGCCCACACAGCCGCATCACTTGGGGGAAGTGCGGACCTCACACGGGTGACACCAGCCGAGAGGGTGACACCAGTCCAGGTCAGGCACACATGGGGCGCAGTGGAAATAGTCAGAGATTTTGAAAAGGATTCCATGGGCAGGCACACTAGCTCCATCTGGTGTAGATCCCCTACTGGCAGTCACCGGATGTGACGTCAGCTGATTCTCCTCCTCAGGCTGTGTGGACGGGCAGTGCATAGCGGCCGAGCTGTGCAAGGCTGCAGGTGGCAGTTGTGTGGTCAGAGAGAATTCTCAGAGCGGGCTTTCTTCTCAGAACCGGTGAGCATAACAGCTTTAATTTAAAAAAATAATAGAAAATCATGAACATTGAAATGAATGGTTGTCATTATTCCTGCTCTGCTCTGCATATGTCACTTCTCAGTTAAATATTGTGATTTAAAACAATTCATCTTCGCGCAACATTTAGGGCTTGTTCACACCAAATCCAGTGTGTTCCCGCAGTGAGATCGCCCGCACCGGAACACATGGCATAGCTTTCTCTGCTGGCCAGCAGGAGACTGCCTGTCTCTCTAGGAAGACTGGCCCTGATAAGTAATGGTGGCTAGGAGAGCTGTGCGGGACATAGGATTTTGCAAATGGTTGGGTATGTGTCTACCTACCACTAGTGCACGATCTCACTGGGCCCCTCCAATTGGAGGAGGCATAGTTGCATGGTCCAGCACTTTAAATTTTTTAAATGAAGCGGCTGCCGTAGGTTTCCGTGCTTGCTGGAGACCTCGAGGCAGCCTTCTAGGGAACCATGTGGTGCCTGTTTACAGCACCAGCCTGCACATCTGCTCCTCCTGAGACCTTCTGCACACCTCCAGAGACCTTCTGCACCCCTCCAGAGAACCTTGGTAGCCCTCCTGAGACCCTCCACAGCCTTCCTGAGACTCTCCACCCAAGATATCAGGCCAGCACCCTGGAGCATAGTGGCAGCATAGAGTATGTCAACAAAACATATATTATTATTCTGCATTACTGTGTAATGTATTGCTGGAATTTGCACTCCTTTGTGGCTGGTGGTATTATTCTGCATTGCTGTATAATGTATTGCTGGGATTTGTAGTCCCTCTATAGTTTGGAGTCAGTGGTAGAAATACCAGGACCACAGTTGCAGCTGCGACCAGGCCCTGGCGCTCCACCACTGTCCTATTAATCATTAGTCTGTATTGTTTTAGAAAACTATCAAATGACACACAAAAAAAGTATTCTCTGTACAGCACTACAGTATATATGTCAGAGCAGTGTAAATGTATAATAATAATAATAATAATAATAAGTGTGTGATTAAGGGGGACATTAGAGTGCAAGTCCTGTGGTGCAAAGACCAGGGGCGGTCCGACCCAGTGAGATCCAGACCAGGGCCCCCATTGGAGGCAGAGTAGTTGCATGGGTCAACGGGCTTCTGATCGGGAAGGGGGGGGGCAAAAAAATGTTGCACCAGGTGTCCTTTGTAAAGGGTAGGAGGATGGGTGATTTAAAAATCTAACTGCCCAAAGTTTAGGTTATGAGAAATACATACATTTAACCAAGACGAGAGACATGGTAAACAATAGTACAAAGATGTGGAGTTAAAAAGAAAAGCAAGAATAAATACATTTTTTTTGTCTAAAGAGCAAGGTGTGGAAATGGAAGTATTTGAATCAGAAGAACAAGGAATGGAAATTGCAGAATCTGAAGCAGAAGAGCAAGGTGGGGCACTGGCAGAATCTGAAGCAGAAGAGCAAGGTGTGGAAATTTTAGAATCTGAAGCAGAAGGGAGTGCTGAAAATGACTCTAGCCATGATACTGATAAGGAGAAAGATTTGCAAGTTTTACATGATGTTTCTTTCTGGGAGATACCAGTTCCTGATCATTTAAGGGTTGAAATCATCAAAAGGGGAAGTGCTTTTTTTCAAAACAAATATGGGCCTTTCAGTATTGTGAAAAGGCAAGATGCAAAGGCTGAAGTAAAGGGAGGTGTGCGTCATGAGTGGTTTTACAGGGTGATGCCAAATAGAGAGAAATAGATGGTTTACTCTCCCGTCAGTGAGAGTTTATACTGTTTTTGCTGCCAGCTTTTTGCAGATATAACATCAAAATTTGTAACTGGGTTTCAAAAGTGGTAGAAACTGAGACCAAAAGTCCATAACCACGAGATATCTGAAGAGCATCAACGCTGCTTAGAAAAGTAGAAAATGTCAGCAGCGCTGAGGCTGCACAAAACTATTGATGCTGAAAATATTGCTTTAATGGAAAGTGGAGGGACATCTTGCACTGGATATTACATTGTTTCTTGCCAGGCTGAATCTGGCATTCCGTGGCCACAAAGAAGATGAGTCCTCGCTGAATAAAGGGAACTTTTTTGAGATGTTGAGATGCTTTCAAAATATGACCCAGTGCTGAAAGAACATCTAGTGAAATTAAAGAGGAGCACTAGTGAACTAGTTAAAGTGTCTGTCTAATATCTAGCACCAAAAACTCAGAATGTCCTGGCAAATCACGTAAAAGAGAAGCTTGTCACAGACAAAGTCTGCAAAATACTTCGGCATAATGTTTGACAGGACACCTGACATCTCACACAGATGTCCGAAGTAACTAGATATGTAAAAATAAACAATAGGAAAGTTGAAGTGAAGGAAGTATTTTTAGGATTTTTCCCTTTAACTGCCTCCCGGCCGGCCGTTGTAAGAAGGCTTCCTGGATGTAACAGGCCGTCAAAAGACGTCCTGTGTGCCCCATCAGGAAACTGCCCAAATTCAAAAACGGGTAGAGATGCCTGTTTACACACGCGATCCTCCGGCTATAGAGCCGGTGGATCGCTTGTATAAAGTACCGATCAGTGCGCACCCCCCTCTCCGCAGCCCCC
The DNA here is from genome assembly GCF_000935625.1 of Nanorana parkeri. NCBI lineage: Eukaryota > Metazoa > Chordata > Amphibia > Anura > Dicroglossidae > Nanorana > Nanorana parkeri. The sequence continues at coordinate 76,174 of NW_017307391.1, read as the reverse complement.
CTCTCCGCTGGTCCTGAGCTCCTCTGTGCCTGGTGCAAGCCCGGGACCAGCATGGTACCTCTGTGACAGGGAATCAGAGGGAGATCGGTACACAATCTCCCTCCATCCCCTCTCCGGTGTCAGAATGCGGAAGTGATGTACATTAAATCACTTTGGCATTCTTGTGTCACTCTGCTTCATCAGCTTCTTTAGGGGTCCATAGCCAAAGCAGTAACCAATAGAGTCTCTCCTCCAGTCTCTGTGAGCTATCAGTTAAGCCAGAAGATGTAATACAGTTTCAGAGAGCAAAACTCTGCATGCATATGTTAAAAAAGCAATACTAAGCCTGTGCTACATCCACCCCCTTCCAAAAAATCTTTGGTCCCCCAAAGAGATCAAATTAGTGCAGTTAATAATAACATAACATTTATACAGTAACCTTGCATATGGACCAACAGCTTAAGCCTGTGATCTAAGGCTGATTTTATGACATTTCCTAACAAACGCATTAGGTAATGGGCGGGGACATCAGTCACTGGTACCACCATAGAATATTCCTGAGAATCAGGAAGTCTGCGAACAGTGGGAATAGCTTCTTCTGAGCTTGTTCCAGGAGTGTCATATGTTAATCTGAGTGGGGGTCTCACTGTTCTCTTAACTCTCTGTTCTTTGGGCTCAAGATGAGTCTCTTCACAGGATTCTTCATCGGAAATCAAGGTGGCTTTCCTCAAATAGTTCTCCTTCAGGTTCAGGGGAACTCCCATCCGGAAGCCCTTCATCAGGTTCATGGACTAACTGGTAGTCTTGTTCTACCAGTTCTGAATTGTCTTGCACCTGGGGTACGAATTCAGGTGCATCAGGTCGGAGCTCACCCGAGTGCTGATTAGCAGTGGATGTGGATGGAGTGGCATCCATTGCTTTCCTCAAATAGTTCTCCTTCGGGTTCAGGGGAACTCCCATCCGGAAGCCCTTCATCAGGTTCATGGACTAACTGGTAGTCTTGCTCTACTAGCTCTGAATTGTCTTGCACCTGGGGTACAAATTCAGGTGCATCAGGCCAGAGCTCACCCGAGTGCTGATTAGTAGTGGATGTAGATAGAGCGGCATCCATGGGCTCAGATGGCCACAACCATCCTACCTCCAGATCATCATCACTGTCATCTTCTATTGTTGTGGCCTCATCCGGCAGTAGAGGTTGAGACCTGGTAACTGGAACTTGCCTGGAAGAAGACGGTTTGGGTAAAGAAGTCTCGGTTCTCACAGGTACTCTGACAGCTTCACTCAGGGGCAGTAGATGGTTTCGATACCAGTTCTTCAGGGGCCCTGTCTTCCCATCAGGCCGGATTTGGTATACAGGAAGACCAGGCAGTTGCTTACAGACGACATATTGCTGAGAACTCCATCGGTCTGCTAACTTATGCTTTCCAGAGAGACCTAGATTCTTTAGCAACACCTTGTCACCTGGCTGTAAATCATGAATTCTAACTCTCAAATCATAATTCTTTCTGTTCCGATGACCTCTAACATCAGAAGTTTCTTGTGCCTTCTCATAGGCTGTCTTTAGGTTCTTTCTGAGCCTATCCACATAGCCCCTGTAGGATGTAGCTGAAGTTCTATCTATCGAGATACCGAAGGCCAAATGCACTGGCAGACGAGCTTCTCTTCCAAACATCAGTCTATATGGTGAGTAACCTGTTGCATCGTTTTCAGTACTGTTATAGGCATGAACCACAGCGGAAATGTGCCTGCTCCAGTGCTGTTTTCTGTCAGATGGAAGGGTTCCAAGCATGTTAAGGAGGGTACGATTAATCCTCTCTGGTTGAGGATCCCCTTGAGGGTGATAAGGTGTTGTTCTCGATTTCTTAATGCTCAGAAGATCCAATAGCTGTTTAATGAGCCTGCTTTCAAAGTCTCTTCCTTGATCAGAGTGAATTCTCTGAGGTAATCCATAATGAACAAAGAATTTCTCCACTAACACTTTGGCAACAGTAGCAGCTCGTTGATCTCTTGTTGGATAAGCCTGGGCATAACGGGTGAAATGATCCGTCACTACCAATACGTTCCCTTGACCACTCGTGTCGGGTTCCAGACACAAGAAATCAATGCATACCAGATCCATGGGACCTTGACTCTGTAGATGGCCCATTGGGGCAGCTCTGGAAGGCAAAGTCTTTCTCTGGATGCAGCGGAGGCAGGAGTGACAGTAGCTATCTATTTCAGTTCGCATACACGGCCAGTAGAAACGATCCCTGACTAACTTGAACGTTCTACCAGGTCCCAGGTGCCCATGCTCATTGTGTAATGCATTCAACACTGCCCCCCTATGCTTCTTCGGGAAGAGCAGCTGCCAACTCTCCTCTGGATCATCTGAGGGGCCCCTTCGGTAGACCACCCCGTTTGAGAGTTGCAGTCGATTCCACTCCTTGTGAACCAATCGAGCCTCCTTTGAGGAGTCTGCTGTCAGTAGAAGTTCTGGGCGACCACTCTCCAAGGCTTTCAAAGTCAGAGAACAAAGAGGATCTTCTGTTTGATCCTTTCTCAAGTCTTTCTTGGAAAGGGTAGGCAGTCCCTCATCCCTCACTTGGGTCAAGTCACAGTAGAGCTTTGGGACCCCAGTAGTGGTGACGCCAATGGCTTCGGCCCCTGTCGCTCCTCTGGCTCGGTACTCAATCCCTTGACACAAAGCCTGAATGCCTTCTGTCGTCAGTTGAGTCCATCCTTCCTTATGAGTTAGCGGGTCATAGGGTCTCCTTGACAGAGCATCAGCATCCCTATTTCCAACTCCAGGTCGGTATTTCAAGCTGAAACAGAAACTAGAAAGCGCTGCCAACCATCAATGTCCCGTGGAGTCCAGCTTGGCCGTGGTAAGGACATATGTGAGCGGGTTGTTATCGGTTTTGACTTCGAATTCTGCACCATACAGGTATTCTTTCAGTTTGTCCACGACAGCCCATTTCAATGCCAAAAATTCCAACTTGTGAGTAGGGTAATTTCTCTCAGAGTAAGGCTTGGACTCACATAAGCAACAGGTCTCAGACGTCCGTCGTGTTCTTGATACAACATACCACCCAGTCCTTCTCTGCTGGCTCATGGGGAGCTCATGGGGAGCTCATAGGGCTTGCGGGTGTCAGCGTAGGCTAAGACTGGGGCATTGGTCAAGCTCCATTTCAATTGAAGGAAAGCTTGTTCACATTGATCAGACCACTCTCCCTCTATGGACTCCCGAGACTTTCTCACTCCACTAGTTTGCCGGACTACTTCTGAGGCCTCTTGCTCTCCTTCATCGTCACCAGCCCACAAAAGTTCAGTGAGAGGTCTGGCTATTTTGACAAATCCCTCCACAAACCTCCTGTAGTAGGAGCCGAACCCAAGAAAAGATCTCAGCTCTTGCATATTTCTGGGCCTGGGCCAAGTGGTAACGGCTTCCAACTTCTTGGGGTCAGTGGCTACTCCCTCCGCTGAGACAACATGCCCGAGTTAGGTGACTGATGACTGGTTTCTACCTTCTACCTGGTTTCTGGCACTTCTCAAGAGACAGCTTCAACCCCTCTTCATAGAGTCGCTTCAGAACCTTCTCTAGACGCTCTTCGTGTTCTTCCAAAGTCCGTCCAAAGACAATTATGTCATCTAGGTACACTAACACTTCAATTAAGTTCATGTCACCAACCATCCGTTCCATCAAGCGTTGGAATGTAGCAGGGGCTCCCGACGGACCCTGTGGCATCCGTTCAAACTCAAAGATGAAAGCGGTTTTCTCCCGGTCATCTGGATGCATGGGGATCTGATGGTACCCACTTCTCAGGTCCAACACGCTGAACCATTTGGCCCCTGAAAGGCATTGCAGGGCATCTTCTATTCGTGGAGTGGTGTACTTGTCTGGGATGTGTTGTGGAAATTTTATTAGGATGTGTTTTTAGTGTATTGTAATATTTTGTCGTTAGTCTCTCAGTGTCTCGGTTTAAATAGACACTGGGGTTAAACCATTGGAGTAGCTATCTTATGCGCGGCGGAGCAGTGTCTTCTTGGCGAATGTATGGACGCCGGCTGGGGCCCCCCGTGCAATGCATGGCTTTATTGGCTTGCGTGGATACATTTGTTTGGAACGCAGTATATGAAAGGAACGTGCGTTTGTTCTCTCTGGTGCGCCTGATCAACACGCTTGAGATAATATAACGTTGTCCCCGTAATTACGCACGCATGAGAATCATAGTAACGTTATGTGGCATTGATCACTGACCAATGCTGGATAAAGTCACTCCGGTGGTAATAGATTATTCTACTACATGTGATTATTCTACTAATGTGTTTTGTTAGCTGGCTCCTTCCTGTCTGAACCACTTCCTGGTTTGCTGGTTGTTGAAATCATCTGCTGGTTTGCCATCACTTCCTGTCTCGCTGTTTGAGACACCCCTTCCTGTCTGACATCACTTCCTGTTGGGCAGGTATAAGACAATAAACATACCTGTGCTCAGGTCTCTAAGCATGGGATTATCAAGCAAGCAACACATGACTGCTGACTCTACATGACTCTGAGGGAAATACTTCCAGTCCTTGCACAAAAGAGCGTAGTACAACAAAGGAAATTCTTTGCATTTGGCGCAGCTTAATGCGACATGGATTTGTGCGTTGAACCAAGTGAATTTCCATAACAGATGGTTCTTTTGTTGAGGGTGCGATAATCGATACACATCCTTAATGACCCATTTTTCTTCCTCACTACCACAATGGGAGAAGCACAGGGACTTCGGGACTCCTGAATAATTCCCGTCCTCTTCAACTCCGCAATATGTTCTCTAAGGTCATCTAAATCCGTCAATGGGATTCGTCGAGACCGTTCTCAAAATGGCCTATCCTCTTGTAGACGAATATGATGCTGTGCACTCTTTGCGCATCCCACGTCAAACTCGTTTTTAGAGAAAATTTTCCTCCACTTTAAAAGTTGTGTTTTTGCCCGCTCTTTCCATTCAGATGTCATAGGAGAGCCTTTTGGATAGAAATACTCATCTGGTAACTCTTCCTTGGCTTTCCCCACTACACAATGTGGTGTGATGGGTGTGGCTGGGTTTACTTGCCCTATCATCATTCGGGCCGAAGCTTCACTGGAGACTCCGTAACGTTACGAACACTGAGAGGAACCTTTCCATGGGTTCTCTGTAAAGCCTTCATAGATATGACTTCTGGAATCAGTTCCAAACCCGAATCTGTCTTATGTGGGTCACGTTCAAGGATAACATAAGGACCAGGTTGGTCCCAATTCAGTTTGACTTAAACCCGCAGACATGCTACTTCACCTGGCTGCAAGAACTTTTCTGTCTTGTCCAACTGCCACAATTTTCCCACTCCTTCTGTTGGGGCCTTTTGTTCCTGGATCAATCGCTGGTACATTGAGCGCAACATAGGATGCACACTTTTAGCTGCGGCCTCACCCTCTGAGACATGAGGAGTGAGTAACCGTCGAACCAAACCAGTGTTTGTCCCCACAATCATGGAACTCCGATTAGCCCCGATTAGCCCCTGACATACAATGGCCAATGTGTCGGAAGCCTCTTGCTGTCCTACAACAGATGGGCCAAATTCAAGCTTGACTGGAAGATATCCGTCATAGGGGAGCTTCTTACTTCCTATACCCCAGATCTCTAGACTTTCTAACTCCTGCAAGGGCAGGTGTTTCAGGTGTTTATCATGGAAATCACTGTAAATTAGAGTCACTTGGGCGCCAGAGTCTAGAAGGGCTTTTGTGTATACACTTTCCACCTGAACTGGCACTATAGGAGAAGGGCCCACCAGCTTGTCAGGGAACTTGCTTGGCTGTTTTGATGCAGCTTGCTCGGCTGTTTGGGCTTGAACCCCTCTTTTGGTCTGTGCCCGTTTCTGTTGTCGTCTAGACCGATGTTTTTGAGTTTGGTGTGCACTGATCTCCTGTGGTCTGGGACCCACAGCTGAAAGTAACTTGGGCAGCCTAACTGAGGCTTTGGGTGAGGCTTGGTACAAAGGTTTAGGCCTTACCCGCCCTTTGTTTAAGACTTGGAAACTGGAGGCAGCTGACTTAGATGGGCACCCAGCTGGCTCCCTCACCAGGACCCTCTGGAGTTCCCGCCGGCTTACGATGTTCTCTTCATGGCTTTGGTGGGCTGGGACAGTCACGTTGATAATGACCAACACCCCCACAGTTATAGCAGACCACTGAACTAGAGGGTTCTCCAGCAGGAACATTCTGTATTGCCTCTGCCATGACTGGTTTCAATGTCTTTTCCCCCTCAGGTATGGCAATCCTGGCGGACAGCAATGTCATCAACTCCATCATTTGTGACATCTGAGTTTTTAAAGCCATTACTTTGGACTGGACTTCTACTATGCCCACGGTTCCTACTTCTACGGTGAAAGCTGCATGTGAAGCATTAGCATTTTTTTTAGCCTTAATTAAAGCCTCTTCTTCTAGGATAGCTTTGACCAATTTGGAATAAGTCAATGGCTTGTTCTGGTCTCTAATCCGAAATTTCAACATTATGGGATCCAGTGGGAGTGCTCCTTGAAGAATTTGATCCAACAAAGCTTTGCTTGCATGACTCGGCCCCATGCCTCCTTTTAGAATGACCTGATGAAGGATTTTATCCAGCCGCCGGACATATGTGAATAACTCTTCTCCTTCATTTTGATAGGTGTGTGAGAACATATGCATTAGCTCAGCACAGTCCTCCACCCCTCCAAAACTTTCTCGTAAAGCTTCTAGACACTCAGCGGCTGTGCAGCCTAGCTTGTCCTTTTTTAGGTTTCTGATGATATCTGAAGCAGGAGTTCTTAGGCTCTCGATTAACCCTTGTCTTTTTACTGTTTCAGCAACTTCCCATTCTTCCACAGCCTGCACTGCCTGATCTATCCAGGTTTCAAAGTCCTCTTCCCAAGATGGCACAGGGACCTTACCGGAATAGAACCGCAACTTGCGATATCCATAATTGGCAGACACAGCTGAGTTTTGAGCCAAAGTTTCCACCAGCTTTCCCATAGCGGTAAAGAATGTAGCAGGAGGGAACCCTGTAGTTGAGGTGGAAGTAGTAGCTGTTACTCCTGAACCTGATGTTGTTGGGCTAACATTTTCAAGGTGATCATCCAGAATATTTGGCTGTATAAGCTGAGCTTCGAGGTCCCCTGGTAACTGTATGCTAACTCCCTGGAAACAGGTCGGGATCCCTCTATTCCATTCTAGCAGAGCATAACTGTGAGAGACTGCCTGTTCGACTTTCAGGTCCAATATAAATGTTTTCTGATCAGGTATCAAAGCTGACACTACTTGCTGAACCTGTATCTCAGTCCAGGTGGCACCAGTGAGACTCATAATTACACAGAGCCCCAACCTGCCATTTTGCTCTTCACACCACTTGGCAGCAGTACCAGGGTCCATCATGGTGACTTGGCTGGTAGAGGTAGTCATCACTCTGTGACAGGGACCAAAAGGTATCCCGGATGAGCCCCCACGTGCAGCACTACCCCCGCAAGGGCCGCTGTAATATATGGGCCTTCTGTCCTAAACCAGGGATGACTTACCTTCACCTGGACCCAAGTAACACTAATACACCTTTTACACTTTTTGATGGGCTTTATTAAACTAGCAATAAGCCCTGGAAAAAGATAAACTGAATAACAGGATAACAATATCAAATGCAATGATATGATACAACCGCTCAGCAGATTAAACCAGCATTGGTGTTCGTTCACTTTACCCGCCAGTGGGAGGCCTTGTCTGAAATGCACTGAGCGAGTGGTGAACGACACTGTCAGTTACACAATACAGCGATACTGTTCAACAGGCATCTAAAAGCAATATGACTATAATAGCCTATCTAGGTCTTATAGGTTCTAGCTAACCACTGGCCAGTGGGAATTCTACACACACCCAAAGTCTTCATGCGTTGGGGCCCTTTAAATTCTGTGATGGAGTACTCAGCCTTTGGTAAACAATATTTGTAATCCACAGGATGGAAAGGGGAATCATCGCAGTGTAACAAATATTAACAAAGGTGGTGACCCCCCTTCAGATAGAGCTGCCTTGCCAGTTAATGGGATCTAGCAGGATTAAGCAATCACACAAGGATGGCAGAAGATCTCACAAGGATGGCAGAAGATCTCTCACCATTAGATGCACTTGATGTATCTTCCTTCCAGCAATTGGTATCTTGATCGCTGTCTCAGCTGACTGGATGGCTATGGGAGCAACACAGGCCACAGGATCTTCCAAAACAGGTTGATGATGATGATTGCAGTACAGGAATCCGCCTCTAGCCGTCACTGCACTTTTAGCACACCTTCAGAGATCAGGCAAAGAAGGTAGCATAGTATATTGAAAACTCCCCTCTCAAGCCTGCACCTCCTTTTAGAAGTCTACACAGTAATTACAGACTCTGGCAGTGCACAGGAGACAAGCACAAGGGACACTTTCACCTGTCAGGCTGCAACATACCAGTCTGTGTCCCCCTCACTGTGCCCTCCTCTCTCCCCTCAGTCTGTTCTCCTTGTGGTCTCTGTCCAACCAAAAAACGGTCTGGCAGCCAATCACAGCTCTTCTGGCTGCTATCCAATCAATTCCTTGCTTGCCTTTGTTGTTAGGAGTCGGCTTCCTTCTTAGCCAAAGCAGTAACCAATAGAGTATCTCCTCCAGTCTCTGTGAGCTATCAGTTAAGCCAGAAGATGTAATGCAGTTTCAGAGAGCAAAACTCTGCATATATTACAAAAGCAATACCAAGCCTGTGTTAAAGAGAAGTTTGATAAGTTTGTGGCAGCGATTGAAGCTCTGTGTGATTCACGTGAAAATTTAGACACAAGAGGAGGAGCACAAGGTCTTTCGCATGCTGTCTGTGATTTTAGTTTTTTGTGCTACCTGTACTTCTGGTGTGATGTACTTCAGGAAGTTAATCTTACACAGCAGTGCCTGCAGACAAAGGGCTTATGTCTTGACAAGGTGGTTACAAAGCTAGAAACAGTAACAGGGTTATTCACAAAAGGGTGAAGAGTTTTGAGAAGGCAGGAGAAGTGAACAATCTAGGCCAAAATAGCTGAACTGAAAAGTGAGCTGGATTGGAGAATTTTTCCAAATCAGAAATTTTGGCCTATATTGTTCACTTGTCCTGCCTTCTCCAAACTCTTTACCCTTTTGTGAATAACCCTGTAAGACTGCTTTGTATGAGGAGCCCAGTCACCCAGTGGAACATGCATTTGAAACAGGCTCTTTTTTTTCAATAAAACTTTATCAAGTTTACAACACATTGCAATAGCATGTTAATCATCCAATATTTAAGGCAAAAAGCATGTTCAGAATCATATGTCACATCTTATCTATAAATTCAAGCCACTTTCAAGGTTTTTGGAGCGCGGTCAAATATTATTTACCAAGTATAGTGACAATCCGCTATCAGAGGGATCTGTCACAGCTAATATGACAAATTGTAACTCAATCGGAATCAAAATACAAATCCCCCAAGGCATTCAACATTCCCTCTCTTAAATACCATAAAGTGTATCTAAATAGTTACATAATCTGTGATATTTCTGCCACCGTGAGAGATTTGTCAATGAAGTGTCTCTACCTCGGGAAAAAAAAATTTGTGTGGGTGTCTCTGTGCAACACCGCATCAAGTCTCTCCATACATAGCAATGATTTCAAATCACTAACGATTTCCGCAATCTCTGGAACAGTGGAAGCATTCCAATGTCGCATGAAACATCTCCCGGGTATAAGTAGACAAATATGCATCCAGTCCAGGCCTTTGTAAGTGTGGGCATTCTGCGGTCTTTTAGGGACATCAAAGAATCCAAAGAGACAGAGGGCATAGTTAAGGTCGGGTTCCCACAATAGAATTGAGTGTACATAGGATAGTACTTGGCCCAGAAGCTTGATATCAGAGGGCACGTCCACAGGCAGTGGCGCAAGATTGGATGCTGACAACCACATTTGGGGCATGTGGAAGAAGGTCGGTGGGCGGATGAAGAGGACAGAAAGTAAGGGACGTATGCCCTGTGCATAATTTTAAATTGGGTCTCCCTCCAGGTTTCAGCTGTTAGGATCGATCTTATGTTTGTATAGCCAGTGAGAATTTTATCAATCAGACCCGAATCATTGAAGTTCATTTGATGCCACGAGAGGAATGAGAAATACTGCTTGTAGTTTGGGGTAAGTCTCAGATATTGAGTAGGATACAGACAAAACACCATCCAGGAACGATGAAGTAAAGAGGTGGACCCAGGAAACTTTTCCAAGTATTCCTAATTTGCAAATAGTGTAAACAATCCCAGGACGGGATGTGGTAGAGGTGTGCCAGTTCCTGGAAAGAATATGGTACGAAAGTGTGCGGATGAAACAACTGAATCCATTTCTGAATGCCTTTCTCCTTCCATGGAAAGCAGCGTATTCCAGACCTTGAGAAAACATGTATGGGGAAAGGTTAAGGGCTTTCCGCACTTCCCTCCAAGCTATAACTGTATAACTACATCCCTATATATAGAGTTATGTCGAATGCCCTGGGATAGTGAAGAAACCTTGCAATGAAGGATAGCTTTAAGATTCCATGGAGGAGCCATCTCCACTTCCAGGGGTGTATTAGAGTATCTAGAACTGTCAGCGAGCCAGCCCAGTGCATGTCCGATTAAACACGCCCTGTTGTACAATTTGATATTTGGGAGATTTAATTCCCCCTTCACTCTTTGGAAGCCATAACTTCTTGATTGAAATCCATGGAGGTTTGGATTGCCAGATAAAAGACAGCATGGCTTTTGTTAAACGAGTAATATCGCTAGTTTTCAGCAGCAAGGGAAGTGTTTGTAGTGGGTACAGCAGTTTTGCAAAGCTGACCATTTTAAAAAGGTGGATCCTTCCAAAGAGTGGAAGGTTCTGCCATAGCTCCATTTCCCTGATTATTTTATCCAGTAAGGGGGGGTAATTAAGGTGATATAGTGAGGAAGGTGATTTTCCCACCTTGATACCTAGGTAAGTTATGTCTCGCTGTGCCACCCGCAACAACATATCCAGGCTCCAAGTATTCCTTTGAGAAATTAATCCAAAGGCCCAAAAAGGTTAAGAAATTAGCACACAATCCCTGAATGGTAAGGACGACGTCTTCGGGGCGAGAAGTAAATAGGAGAACATCATCCGCAAATAATGCCAACCTCAACTCAGTCTTACCTACTTTGATGCCATAGAAGGTCGAGGAATGCTGGATGTTTTTATATTGTAAGCCCCCACGGGCAGGGCCCTCCTTACCATCTTGAATTGTATTGTAATTGTAATGTCTTCCTTATATTGTAAAGCGCTGGGCAAACTGTTGGCGCTTTATAAATCCTGTATAATAATAATAATGTGTGAGGCCAGGGGTTCCAGAGATAAGTTAAATAGTAGAGGGGACAATGGACATCACTGTCTCATCCTTTTTCCCAAAGCAAATGGCATCAAGAGTGTCGCTCTTGATCCTGGCAACTGAGGAGGCATACAGTTAATGGAGAAAGGAGAGAATTCGACCCTCGGAGCCAAATTTAGACAGCACCTGGAACAATTAGCGCACGTCACACTGTCAAATGCTTTTTCGGCAGCCGGTGTAATGATGACCCGAAGCTGTGGAAGGATTTGAGTATGCCCTCTCCAAGGCTAATTAGTTACATAGTTACATAGTATTTGAGGTTGAATAAAGACATAAGTCCATCCAGTCCAACCTATGATGTGTGTGTATGTATATAAATACACACACACACATATATATATATATATATACATAGGTCCTTGTATCAGTTCATTCTTAAGTGTACCATTACCCCTGTATGTTATGGTTTCTCAGGAAATCGTCCAAAAGCTTCTTAAATGATTCCACATTCTTAGCTGAAATCACTGCTGGTGGCAGCCAGTTCCAGACCCTAACCGCTCTAACTGTGAAGAACTCCCTTCGCCCCTTGTGCTGGAATTTTTTTTCCACCAATTTTAGGTGGTGGCCTCTAGTCTTTGTTATGGAGTTAATCGTAAAGAGGTCAAAGGCAGGCTGCAGGCAAACAAGGTCAAAGTCAATCCGGGTCGATAATCAATGGTACTGGAAACAAGGATCAGGAGACGTCAGGGCGGTTGAAGAGACAATCCAGCAATGAGTAGGTGTGGAGTCTGGGTTTAAATAGTGAAGAAAATGATTTGGATAGCATCACTTCCTGTGAGCCTTTTGGATAGCATCATTTCCTGTGAGTCTTTTGGAGAGCATCCTTCCGCGGACAGTCCTTGGCGCGCGCATGCGCACAGGCCCATTACCAGACCCCGGCTTGGCGCATGCGCCTCCGGATGCCGACTCGGACTGGACGACCAGGAGGCCCCTGAAAAAATCTACGGATCAAGTTGGGAGCATGGACGTGGGACTCGAGCTCCCAGGAATTCTCCTCGGGACCATACCCTTTCCATTTGATAAGGAATCGTCGGGTCCTACCCCTTCCACGACAGTCCAGAACAGCCTCGACTTCGTACTCCTCTGCCCCATCAATGATTGAAGGAGGTGGTGGGTCATCACCCCTGTCGCCGAAGGCATCAGTGGCCACTGCTTTGAGAATAGAGGCGTGGAAGACAGGGTGGATCCGATAGGAAGCAGGCAACTGGAGCTCATAAGCTACAGGATTGATCCTCCTCAAGACCGTAAACGGGCCGACAAATCGGGGAGCTAATTTTTTAGATGGACAAGCAAGACGTAGATGTAGCGTGGACAACCAGGCCTTTTCCCCTGGCTGTAGGTCGAGATTACCCCTCCTCTTCTGATCAAAACGGGTCTTGTTGTCTGATTGTGCCTTCGATATGGCGGCCCGCAACACTTCAAGGTTATCATGGAGCGACTTAATCCTGTCGTGGACAGCCGGTACAGCGGAACCCATCGGTAATACTGGAGAAATAGAGGGGTGATATCCAGAATTGGCAAAGTACGGGGTCTGCCCTATAGCTGAGTGCACGGAGTTGTTGTATGCAAACTCCGCACAAGGCAGAAGCGAGGCCCAATCATCCTGGGTGAAAGAGGAGAAGCAGGGCAGGTACTGCTCAAGGGTCTGATTAGTGCGTTCTGTCTGGCCGTTAGATTGAGGGTGGTAAGCGGAGGAGAAACAGCATTTTATCCCCAATGAGGTGCACATTTCTTTCCAGAATCGGGAGGTGAACTGGACCCCACGATCCGACACGATGCTGTCAGGGACGCCATGGAGGCGGACAATCTCCTTGATAAAAGTACGTGCCGTCTCCAGGGCTGTAGGCTTACCGATCATGGGCACGAAGTGGGCCATCTTGGTCAATCGGTCAACGACAACAAAAATAGATGAATATCCATCTGAAGGGGGAAGTTCAACAATAAAGTCCATGCTCAGTCTTTCCCAGGGCCGGGACGGAATGGGTAAGGGGTGTAACAAACCCCATGGCCTTTTCCTCTCTGGTTTGCTCCGAGCACACACCTTGCAAGATCGCACATATGACTGACAGTCGCTCTTCAGAGTAGGCCACCAGAACGACCTACGGAGGAGGTCTAGAGTTTTGGTGTTGCCAAAATGTCCAGCCAATAAATTATCATGGCACAATTTGAGGACCTGTATCCATACTTGGGGTGGTAAAAACACTGCCTGAATTAATTCACAAAATGTTGGAAGGTGGCAGGGGCGTTACAGAGCCCAAAGGGCATGACAAGATATTCGAAGTGCCCGAATCTAGTGCCGAAGGCGGTCTTCCACTCATCTCCCTCTTTGATCCGCACCAGATTGTAGGCCCTCCTGAGATCAAGCTTGGAAAAGACTTTAGAGGTGCGAAACCGTTGGAAGAGCTCAGGAACGAGGGGTAATGGGTACCGGTTCTTGACGGTAATGGCATTCAGTTCCCGATAATCAATACAGGGGCGTAGGGAATGGTCCTTGTTCTCCACAAAGAAGATGCCCGCTCCAGCGGGGGAAGTTGACGACCGGATGAACCCCTTGGCAAGATTGGTGTCAATGTATAGACGAAGGGTTTCCAATTCTGGTTCAGACAAGGGGTAGATTCGCCCGAATGGAATTGGGGCTCCAGGCAACAGCTCGATGGGACAGTCGTATGGACGGTGCGGAGGGAGAGATTCCGCCGCCTTTTTATCGAATACATCCCGAAACTCTCGATAGTCCTGTGGAACGGAGGGGAGAGATAGGCAGGGGTCCGAGTGTATCGCTAGGCTGGTCCTTTGTGGATAACAGTGTTGACGACAATAGGGGGAAGAGAATGTCATGGTACCGGTGCTCCAGTCAATCTGTGGTTCATGTTGTTGTAACCAGGGTAACCCGAGGATAATAGGAAACATTGGAGATGAGATGACATCGAGTCTTAGTAACTCCAGATGTTCTGTTTCGGTACGGGCTAGTACTTGGCAGGTCTCATGGGTGATCAGCCCAGAGCTGGGTGTAGATCCATCCACCAACTGGATGATCAAAGGCTGTGTTTTGGGCTGAAGGGGTATATGGTGGAGTTGGGTGAAATGGTGGTCAATGAAACAGCTACAAGCTCCAGAATCAACGATAGCTGAGACGTGGATGGTCGTTCCCGGGAACTGCAGAAAAAGACTTGGGGGTGATTTACTAACCTAAACACACACACACACCAGGTGTGTGTGATTTTCACACAGCAAAACGTATTTATCAACCAAAAAGTCTCTAAAAGCATATTTCCACTAATGCCATATATGGAAAAATCATGCACATGATGCATATATAATGCTGCTTCACAGTTTAGACAAAAATGGTTAGCTCATGCATTTACATTCCTTGCATTCATCAACGCAAGCAACACAACATAGAGCTAATTTACCCAACATCACCTTGGAATTCCTTCAGGGCTTTGCACAACACACCTGCTGGGTGTGTACACATTACAAAGCTGTTTAGATTCCACCCATAGATCATGCTGGGAGGGAACACACTGCAGAGGTGTATACACGTTCGTGGTGTGTTTATAAGGTTAGTAAATCAACCCCTTAGAGTCAGATGAGACAAGTTGCTTTTATAGGCAGATGAAAACATAGGTCAGTGTAACTTACGGGGTCTGACGGGACATCCGTTTAGGAAGTGCCCCGAGTCTCCACAATATAAACATAAGTTGTCACGTCTATGGCGTTGTCGTTCTTCCGGGGAGAGCGGGGCTCTGACGAGACCAAGTTGCATGGGTTTCTGGTTCAGAGTGGCGTGGACCAGTAGGAGCGTCACTAGATCGACCGTAGGGGGCCATGGGAACCCTGGGTAGCACCCATGTAGGACGAGTTCCTGACGTCGCACCCGTACCCTTCGGTCCAATTGAATGGACAGCTGGATGAGATTTTCCAAAGAGTCAGGAGGGGCTTGGCGAGCCAGTTCATCCTTTAAGGTTTCAGACAGCCCCAGGCGGAAAAATGTCGGAGAGCAGCGTCGTTCCAGGCCGTGTCGGCCCCCCATTTGTGGAATTCCGACAAATAGTCCTCCACTGGGCGTCTGCCTTGTAGCAGGGAGTGGAGGATGGTTTCTGCTGTCGTGGTGCGTTGGGGATCATCGTACAGTTGTGCCATTGCGCCAAAGAAGGTGGAAAGGGAATTCAGGATTGGGTTTTCTTTTTCCAGCAAGTGATGGGCCCAGGACTGGGGTTCACCTGATAGTAGGACAATAACATACCCAACTTTCGTGGTCTCGGAAGAGAAGGTCCGGGGTTGCAGGGCAAAATATAGGCGGCAGGCGTTCCAGAAGGCCCTGAATTT
The DNA here is from genome assembly GCF_000935625.1 of Nanorana parkeri. Classification (NCBI taxonomy): domain Eukaryota; kingdom Metazoa; phylum Chordata; class Amphibia; order Anura; family Dicroglossidae; genus Nanorana; species Nanorana parkeri. The sequence continues at coordinate 60,467 of NW_017307391.1, read as the reverse complement.
GTGGCGATCTCCTGAGAAGCTTTCCGGCGTAGGAACCCGGGGTTCAGGCACTGGTAGTGCAGGAGAAGGTGTTGTTGGAACTTCCGCTGGTTGCACGGGGTCCAGGATAGAGGCATTGGCCAAAGCATTGACTCGCCCCTCTAGCTGAAAATACCCGTCCTTTATTTCATCCAGGGCCTGAGTCGCAGAGGCCATTTGTTGGCACAAGGACTCTAGGGGGGAAGCACTCTCCTCAGTCTCCATATTGGTTGGATTGTACTATCACATACCTGTGCGGAGACTGGATGTAGGAGGAGGCTCCCTTGCAGCTCTTGTCCTAGGGACGTCTCGGAAGAGAACAGAGTCCTTATAGACAGTGAGTGGCAGGAGGGCCAGAGGCGGATCCACCGTGCAGGCCACTCCTTGGTTTTGCGGCAGGGTCTTGTAAATCTTGATATCCGAGGTCAACAGGCCGAGGTCACACCGAGCAGGCAGAGCAAGTACAAAAGGAGAAGGCGTAGGCAGTCCAGTGAAGCAATCCGAGGTCAAGGGTATAGGCAAACAAGAATGGTCAAACGTTCCGAGGTCAAAGGCAGGCTGCAGGCAAACAAGGTCAAAGTCAATCTGGGTCGATAATCAATGGTACTGGAAACAAGGATCAGGAGACGTCAGGGCGGTTGAAGAGACAATCCAGCAATGAGTAGGTGTGGAGTCTGGGTTTAAATATTGAAGGAAATGATTTGCATAGCATCACTTCCTGTGAGGCTTTTGGATAGCATCACTTCCTGTGAGTCTTTTGGAGAGCATCACTTCCTGTGAGCCTTTTGGAGAGTGTCCTTCCGCGGACAGTCCTTGGCGCGCGCATGCGCACAGGCCCTTTATGGGAACCCCGGCTTGGCGCATGCGCAGAAGCAGCAGGTCTCTGACAACTCTACTTGCTTTGTTTACAGCAGCCTTGCACTGCAAGCTATTAATCAATCTGCGGTCTACAATGACACCCAAATCTTTTTCCATTTCTGCCTTCCCTAGTGACATACCCATAATTGTATAGCCCATTTGCTTATTTTTAATCCCAAAATGCATTACTTTGCATTTATCGACATTAAACCTCATCTGCCATATATTAGCCCACTCCCCTATTTTATCCAGGTCCTCCTGTAATGTTAAACTGTCCAGGTCCGATTCTATTACCCTCCCGATTTTGGTATCATCAGCAAACACTGAAACATCACTATTCACTCTCTCCCCGATGTTAATAAACAGGGTGAACAGTATGGGTCCCAGCACAGAACCCTCAGGCACACCGCTCATGACACTAGCCCATTCTGAAAAGCTGCCATTTATCGATATTCTCTGTACCCGTTCCTGTAGCCAGTTCTCTATCCACATACACACCATTCCATCTATGCCCATGGATCTCAGCTTGTATAACAAGCATTTGTGTGGTACTGTATCAAAAGCCTTTGAGAAATCCAGATATACCACATCCACCGGCATCCCTCCATCCAGATTTCTACTTACCCCCTCATAAAAAGTTAGCAGGTAAGTCTGCTAGGAACGGTCTTTCCTGAACCCATGCTGATTGTCATTAACTATACCATTATCCTGAACAAATTCTACCAAATAGTCCTTAATCATTCCCTCCAACACTTTACAAACCACCGATGTAAGACTAACCGGTCTTTAGTTCCCCGGTTGGCATCTTGCCCCCTTTTTGAATATAGGGACTACCGTGGCCCTCCACCAGTCACTTGGAACTCTACCAGTCATTAGTCCTTAAAAATGAGGAATATTGGTTTTGTTATAACCTGGCTTAGTTCTTTAAGTACTTTGGGGTGCAGGTTAAGTCCCACTGCTTTATTTGCATTAAGTTTTTCTAGTCTTTGTTGTATCCCGGTTTCCGTCAACCACTGAGGTATTTTTTGTGTTGAACTATGTGTTTTTATCATGTAAATTAAACCTGTCCTTTTCCTAAGTGTATACTGAGGAGAAAAAACGTGTTCAGCGCCTCGGCCCTCTCCTTGTCATTTGTGACTATCCTCCCGTTTTCGTCCTTTATTGGGCCTATCTGCTCCTTTCTCACCTTTTTACTGTTTATATATTGGTAAAATTTTTGGGGTTTCCTTTTACTAACTGTGGCGATATGCTTTTCGCACTCTATTTTAGCTGCCCTGAATACTAGTTTGCATCTTTTATTACATTCTTTGTAGCTATTGAACACCAATGCTGTCCCCTCCATCTTATATTTTATAAATGCCGCTCCCTTGTCCTTGATGTGTTGCTTTACAGTTTTATTTAGCCATACAGGCTTAGTTTTCGATCTTTTACTTTTATTACCCAAAGGTATGCACTTGGCAATAGCAATATATAATGTGTTCTTAAAACAGTCCCACATTTGGTCTGAGTTCAGGTTGTGGAAAAGGATTTCCCATTTGATATCCCTCACTAGGTGGCGCAGTTTGTCAAAGTTAGCCCTTCTGAAATTTAGGGTTCTTGTCCGTCCTGCCCACTTCCCTTTCTTGTATCCAATGTTGAAAGTAATCACATTGTGATCACTATTACCCAATGTCTCCCCAATTACAATATCCTCAATTGCATTATTAGTAATGATTAAATCTCGGATGGCATTTTTCCTAGTTGAAATTGTCTCGCAACATGTTCAGAAAACGGCCCGCCTTTGTCGAACCTGAGGTACCATTAACCCAATTTATATCTGGGTAATTGAAGTTGCCAATCACGACTACATTGGCCTCCCTCCCAGCTTTTTCTATTTCGGACTGTAGATGAGCCTCCCCTATATTTGGCGGTTTATAACAAATACCCATAATTAGTTTACGACTATCGTCCGTCATATCTAATTCCAGCCATAAGGATTCCACGTCCTCTCCACTATTTGACAAGATATCGTCCCTTATATGAATATTTAGATTATTTTTAACCTAAATGTGTATACATTTAGGTACCACCTAGGTGGGAGGTACTTCTCCCACCTCTGTCCCTCCTGAGCAGGTTGTACCCCTCTATATTAGTGGCCCAATCATGTGCGCTGTCCAGCCAGGTGTCCGCTATTCCCACTATATCGAAGTCCTCTTCGAGTAGCATAAGTTCAAGCTCTTCTAATTTATTTGCTAGACTTCTAGCGTTGGTGTACATACATTTAATTCCTGTTTTGTTATGGGACAAAAGTTTACTTCTTTCTTGTTCCACACTACTTTAATTTTTTGGCCTTGATATTGGTAGGCCATTCTTAATTATGTTATCTTGGGCCATAGGATTTACTATATTTACTGCTTTGGCACTGGTGACTGGAGCGAGCCCGCTATTTACCCTTTTATTACTTCCCTCTTTATTATTTGTATCCGTGTTTACGCTTTCACTATTTAAATTTAATATTTTTATTTTTATGCCCTCCCCCCATTATCTAGTTTAAAAGCTCCTCCAGTCGTTCTACCATTTCCCCTCCCCAGAAATGCTGCACTTTCCCCAGTAAGATGCAGCCCGTCTCGGCTGAAGAGCCGGTAGCCGACTGAGAAGTCAGCTCCGTTCTCCAGGAAACCAAAGCCCTCCTTCCAACACCAGTTCCAGAGCCACTTGTTATGTTCCCTCAACTTGCGCTGTCTGTCCGGAGTGGCTCTTGGCACCGGTAGTATCTGAGAGAATACTACCGTGGAGGTCCTTTCCTTCATCCTAGGTCTCTGAACTCCTGTTTTAGGACACTCCAATTTCCTCCTATTTTGTCATTGTGCCGATGTGCACCATGACAGCTGGGTCGTGCCCAACCCCATCTAGTAATCTTTCAATTCGTTCGCAAATTTGTCGGGCATGGGCCCCCGGTAAGCAGTACACTGTTCGACACTCACGGTTCCGATGACAGATTACCCTGTCAGTCTGCCTGATGATGGAATCTTCCACCACCAGGATCTGCCTCTGACCCTCCATCCTGCTCCCATCCTCGCTGGAGCAGTCACCCCCCCTGCGGATAGAGGAGGCGTCCTGCTCCAGCAGTGGCACCCCTGAACTACTAATAAAACCTTACGGATATTGGTAAAACCAGAACGTCCTTTAACAAATCCCACCTGCTGAACCAGGGTCGGCCAAACCGTTAGCTATGATCTTAGTAAGTATCTTGGCATCTGTATTTAACAGTGAGATCTGGCTGTAAGATCCAGGATGTGTGGGATCTCTCCCCTCTTTAGGTAAGAGCTTTATGTATGCCTCTTTCCCAGTAGCTGGACAGGGGCCCGAGCCGAATTTAAAACCGAGTATAAGGGTTCCACAATATCCTTCCATAGCGTTTTAAAGAATTCAACCGAGTATCCATCAGGTCCCGGGGCCTTACCATTACCCAGATTGTTAATAACCCATAGAATATCCTCACAAGAGATATCTCCATTCAGGGAGTGCAGCTGGTCTGAGGATAATCTCAGAAGGAGCACCGAATCCAAGAAACGCGTGGCTGCCTCCCCATCATATGCATCACCTGAATGGAGAGACCGGTAAAATGTTTCCAACTTGTTTATATGTTTCGGATCCCGCTCCAATACTCCCAAAGGGTGTTGGAGGCAGGAGATACAGTATGACTAGGGCAAAATCTACCTCTAGTCAGTCTGGCCAGGAGCTTACCCGATTTATTGCCAAATTTATGGATATTAAGACTGCAATAAGAGGATTTTATGGCATTTTGTCTCTGATCCCAAAGGTCAAATTAATGTTCAGCCTGCTCCCACCCCAGCCTGTTCTGCAGGGACGTGTCGGTCAGTAGAGCAGCACGTGCTTGCCGCAAGGCAGCCCTGGCTGACACAAAAGCCTTCAGCGTTTTGTTCCTGTGTGCTGATGTATAAGAAATGATCCTCCCTCTCATGTAGACTTTCGCTGTCTCCCAAAAAAGAGTAGGTGTGGCTTTATGCTGCTGATTTAAATGTGGAATATTCCTGGCAGGAGGCGCTGAGAAATTGACAAAAACCATCATTGGAGCTTAGATAAGAGTGAAAGCACCACAGAGAGGCATAAGTAGGTTCTGGAGCAGCTGCAATCGATATGGATATGGGAGCATGATCCGAGATCACCATGTGGTGAATCTCCGAATTCGATATTCTTGGCAGCAATTCAGAGGAGCAAAAAAATTGTCCAAACGTGCCAGGGAGTCATGCACCAGGGAGAGGTGTGAAAATTCCGTGTCAAGAGGTTGTGCAAGTCTCCAAACATCAAGTGCGGACCTCCTGGTTTTGGGAACCCTACCTGACACCCAACGTCTGTCCTCCGTTGGTGACATAGTGAAATTGAAATCTCCCCCAATCATATGGAGGGGAGAAACCGTTTTTGCTAGCCACTGCGTCAAACAGCAGACGTCCGCCTTGGAAGGTGAGTTCTGGAAATAAACATTTGTTATAGATAGAGTAATCGTACCAATAGTCAGAGTAACAGTGATCATTTTCTCCCCGGAATCCCTCTCAATACCAATGATGGAGTAGTTCAAATTTTTGTGGAATAAAATTACCACTCCTGCTCTCCGTCCTGCAGAGGGGGAGCCTATAACCTCCCCTACCCAGGATTTGCGCAAGTGAATGAAATCCTCCTCTCTCAGGTGGGTTTCCTGCAATAGGGCAATATCTGCATGTAGACGTTTAAGGTGCCTCAATATTTGGGTACGCATATGAGGCGACGGCAGGCCTTTAACATTCCATGATATTACTTGCATAGTGGTGGGCTAAGGAGGTAGTACAAAATAAAGGGGATATATTTCAAAAAAGGAGCGAGTAATGTCCCTCACTGCAAACATGACTAATCTGACGGCCCAGAAAAGCAGCTTATTTATAGCACCCTGGAATGCACAGAAACAAGTCAAAGGTCGGGAGGCACAACGATACGGTATTAGCGATCTGAAGTATGAACTAAGAAGATGTGAATAACCCTTGAGTGTTACCTTCACCTGGATGATAGAAACAAGCTGAGCAACAACAACGAAAACATCAACAACAAAGAAAAAAATCAACATAACCATTTTCTGACTTCTGCATTTACCAGTGCATGCATTGTGGGGAATGCGCTCCCAACTTCATTCCTCCGCATCACATACCTCAGGAAATATGGGGCTTCTGAACGAACCCCCGACTTCAATCCCCAGAAGCAGACAGACATTATTATATGAGGATACAGTAAAGAAACTGAAATGATCTGCAGTCAAGTATAGCAACCTTATATAACGTGTATATAAGGCACAATGTAGGTATGTAAACATAAAATACAAACCGTTTCCCAGGATAGAGCCAGTATGTTTCTTACGGTCCGCTCAGCATTTGCGATATTTGCGAGGGGTGCGAGGCGTGCCCCCAAGTTTCTTCTAAATTTTGGCGGATTTCAGAGGAGAGCGCTGAGGCGGAGGGAGACCCTATGTCTGAGCCCAGTTGATTCAGGATGGACAAAGCTTCCGCTGGGTCCTGGAAAGACAATTGGCATCTCGCATTAGTAGAAAGGTGCAGAGTGGCAGGGTAAGCCAGTGTGAATTTGATCCGTCGCTGAATGAGGCTCGAGCAAACCTCTTTGAGCTTTTTGGCCACCTCAGCCGAATAATCAGCGAACATCAGAAGATGATGGCCATCAACTTCTAGGCATTTATGGGAGCGATATTTTTGTAGAATATCCATTCTGTCAGCATAATTGAGAAGTCGCACAATCACTCGTCTGGGTGCAGCAAATGGCCAGGGGTTCCATACATAAGTTAAATAGTAGAGGGGACAGTGGACATCCCGGTCTCGTCCCTTTTTCCAAAGCAAATGGCATCAAGAGTGCCCCTTGTGTCAGTATCCTGGCAACTGGGGAGGCATACAGTTGATGGAGAAAGGAGAGAATTCGACCCTGGGAGACACATTTAGACAGCACCTGGAGCAATTAGCGCAGGTTCACATTGTCAAATGCTTTTTCGGCAGCCGGTGTAATGATGGCCGACGCTGTGGAAGGAGTTGAGTGTGCCCTATTCTATTTTTGTAGAATATCCATTCTGTCAGCATAATTGAGGAGTCGCACAATCACTGGTCTTGGTGCAGCAAATGGCCAGGGGTTCCAGAGGTAAGTTAAATAGTAGAGGGGACAGTGGACATCCCTGTCTCGTCCCTTTTTCCAAAGCAAATGGCATCAAGAGTGCCGCTTGTGTCAGTATCCTGGCAACTGGGGAGGCATACAGTTGATGGAGAAAGGAGAGAATTCGACCCTGGGAGCCAAATTTAGACAGCACCTGGAACAATTAGCGCAGGTTCACATTGTCAAATGCTTTTTCTAACAATTAGCGCAGGTTCACATTGATAAATGCTTTATCCCTGTCTCTTCCCTAGGGGGTCGCAGGCGGTGCGCCTGTTCCACCGCCTGCGTAGGAGTACAAAGAAAAATGCATGGTGCCTACAGTGAAACATGGTTGTGGCAGTGTCCTTCTGTGGGGCTGCATGAGTGCTGCTTGTGTCGGGGAGCTGCATTTCATTGATGGCATCATGAATTCACAGATGTACTGCTCTTTATTGACTTTGTGCCCTTGGTCGTCGTGCACTTTTCCAACGTGACAAAAAACACATCTAAGGCCACTGTTGCATTTCTGAGCAAGAACAGGGTGAAAGTGATTCAGTGGCCAAGTATGTGTCCTTATATGAACCCATTCTTCAAGAACTCTTGAAGAATGGAAAAAGATAGATGTTGCAATATGTCGCCAACTTGTTCATTCCATGCCTAGAAGACTTGGTGCAGTCCTTAAAAATCATGGAGGTCACACAAAATACTAGATGCAGTAGTTTTAATGTTGGGTGTATTCATTTTTGCTTCGCCTAATTTGAGTAAAACTGAAGATTCTGTAATTGCAGTTATATTATTAACTTTACTTTCATGTAATAAGCTAAACAAATGTTCTACAAAACTCGGTTTTGTAAAAATTTTGGAAATTGTTCTTGTGTTCACTGAGATACGGATTAAAATCTTACTGTTTAAAGGGGTGTACTCATTTATGCTGAGCACTATATATCGGTGCTCTTTTTTAAAAATGTTTTACAGTCCTCTCCCTACCATGTTCCTGGGACCCACGATAAGTGGAACTGGGGTGGGTCGACATGGACTATCCTTTGGTCTGTGCTGATACTAATGATCTCTGCTCTGCGTTGGGATGTTTATATTGCTATCTATTTTGGTATTATGGTACCGCTTGCATGCTGTTATATGTTCTGCTGACAATGTTCACAGGTCCACTCAACTGTACATTCTTTCTTTTGTGATTTTCTGTTTTCTTTTTGTCTTGGTGAAATTGCCTATTCACTGTTTTTTGCTGTAATTAAAACCCTTAATTAAGTCAGATTGAACTAAAAGATTAAATATGGATCCAGGAATTACCATATGGGGTCCTAGTACATATATTCGAGGTACTCCCATTATTCCCAGTAGAATGACAAGGCTGGGGTATCTTTAATCGTTTAAGTGATTGACGAAAGTCGGTTATGGAAGATGTAAGATGTCTATGGAAATAGGCAATTCTGCTGCTTATGAATATGGAACTACCATATCTGTGTGAGATATTAACCTTTTTGTCATATATGGGTGCTGTCCATTGAAAAACTCCTGTGCCAGTGTGAAATAGGTGGGGGCTTCAGGTCTTTATCTCTTAGCTACACCAGCTCCTTCGCCCCGTTCATCTAAGAGGCTGGACTGCAACCTGAGATGTGACCCACAGATATAAAATATGTTGCAACGGTCACCAAGGTGTGCTTACTTGGGGCCAAAATCTAATATTGTAGTAAGTTGCCAGTTTCCTTACCGGAAGCCCCCTGGGATAGAATCAAGTGCTTCTGTAAGTAGGATTTCTATAACTTTTCTCCTTTTTTATTTTTGATCTGTTTGTATTGTATAACTGTCTTATGTCACATCAAATTGTAAATATATGCATTGTGAATACTTTTTTCTTCATAATAAATCAAGTTCCTGCCTTTGTCTGGTTTATACCACATATGTTCCTGAGGAGGTTCTTTTAGTAATTCTATACCTTATATGCATTCGGCTGAATTTAATGGAGAACTATGAGGTGAGTGGAAATCACTCATCCTCATAGTTGGAGCCGACGTGTGACAATGAAACGGTCACATGTCGGCTCAATATGAAAGTGAGCAAACACATACCATCGCTCACTCACTTCTCGATCATCTCCCTGCAGAGAGTGGTGACTGTCACTCCCCGCAGGGATTCCCCCCTCCCCTGTCCGATCCTCCAGCGCAGATTGGAGGAACGAACGGGGGAGGGGGCGGGTACAGCTAGCTCTGCCTCTAGATAGTCATTCACGCAGCTGGGTGGATCTCGACAGCATTGTCAGGATCCGTCCCGGCTGTGGTGGTCTCAGTATTCTGCGAGCTGTAGCTTGCGATATACTGAGCTTTGGGTCACGGGAGGACGCTAGTATATGTCCTCCCTGGACCCTTAAAGTATAATTAAAGCCTCAGGTTTTTTTTGCACATATCTACTGCTTGCAAGCAGTAGATATATGCAAAAAGTGTTTTTTTTTTAAAACAGCCGGGAGACGAGGAGGCACACAAGGTAAGTATATGGACGCATGCTCCCACATGCAGAGACTGTGGCACAGGAAGTGCCAGCAAGGACAGAGGAGTCAGCACTGGATCGGAGACCCGCAGCAGCGCTGGAGGGACAGATGAAAAGGACAGGAAAGAAGAAGAAGATCGGATTAAGAAGCATCATTTAAGTTAAGTGCTTTAATTAACATAGGGGGGGAGGGGAAAAATTTGACTTTAATGTCACTTTAAAAGAACTATGGAGAAAAACACTTACCCCATAGTTCTCTTTTAAGTTTCAGGTGCCTTTATACGTTACCCTGGGAATTATATACAAAATTTTGAATTGAATGTTAAACCAGGTGTGGTTTGGTGGCAGCATTCTTTAGATTAGATGAAGTAGGTGGTGTGTAAAGGTGCCCATACACTATACAACCCTCGCAAGACTTTTGTCTTGCGAGGGTTGTAAAGTAATTTAAAAAATGTACGATCTGCCCATCTTGGACAGGCAGATCGTACTTGGGATCATTGCAAGCCCGCCCCCCTGAGGGGCGGGCTTCTGATGACTGCAATGCTGAACGGGCGTGCGCATGGGCGTGCGCACACCGGCCTGTTCAGCAGTTGTCTCTCGATCATGTTAAAAACCAGCTGAAAATCATACGATTCTCGTACGAGATTTACCGCGATTCTCGTACGAGAATCGTGCAGTGTATGGGCACCTTAAGTGGGATCTTTAATCATTATTTCCTGTGAAGTGAAAGACAGATAGTGATTTTTTAACCCTCTCACCACCTAAATAAGTCACGTGGCCACTTGGAGTAGTGTGCATTTGTGACAGCTTACTCTATACTAGAACCTTTTTGTCCAGCTATAAACCTGCCACTGTCAACCTGACCTACTCCATACTTTTTGGATCTGCACAGGACACAGAGGCATCCAACAATAATGCAGAGTAAGCATTAACAGATGACAAGGAGAAGAATATGAACAGCAGGCCAGCACCTGTTTAGACCCACTGTGATGAACGGCTGGTCTGCAACCAATGTGCTGCAACCAATATTAGACAACGTCGCCAAGAAAGTACCCCACCCAATCAGAAAGGCCCAGGGGTACAAGACAGATGGGCTGAAGTGCTTTATGATATTTCACCTGTCCCTCCCATGCATGCAGTCATATTTTTATTCACCCACATACTACCATCTAATAAACCATAGATAATTATCATACATTATGAAATTAGCTTTTTATACACACCGTCAGTATGGCATGCCACCACCAGTAAGCATCACAGGCATTGTTTAAGTTGGAATTGTTGCAGCATTTAATGGGAATGGTGTTTGCTTTCATTAAAACACACGGTGGCAGCTATTGTTTGTGTGTGTAAAGGGTTAACTGTGGAGTTAACCAACCCCAGTGACTATTGTTCTCACTCTGATGGCCTTAGATTGTTGTTCTGTGAGATGGAAAATCTCTGTGCAGAGTGAGGCTGACAGGGGCATCATCACAGAAGGTGACAGAGGAGGCAGTGAGACTGACTTGTGGAAGAGAGGGGGAGAGGAGCAGCAAGACCAGCCGTAAACTTCTCGTGGGTATTTGCTATAAACCTCCAAATATAGGGGAAGAGGGAGAAGTCAATCTTCTCTCACAGATAGGAATAGCTGGGAGAGAGGGCAATGTAGTCGTGATGGGTGACTTCAATTACCCAGACATAAATTGGGCCAATGGAACTTCGGGTTCGGCAAAGGCGGGGCGATTTCTAAACATGTTGCGCGACAATTTCATGGACCAGATGGTGGAGACTCCTACCAGAAAAAATGCCATCTTAGATCTAATTGTCACTAATAATGCAGAGTTAATCGAGGATATTGTAATTGGGGAGTCATTGGGTAATAGTGATCACAATGTGATTACTTTTAATATTGAACACAGTAAAAAAATTCCAGCACAAGGGGCGAAGGGGGTTCTTCACAGTAAGATCAGTTAGGGTCTGGAACTCACTGCCACAGGCGGTGATTTCAGCAAATAATGTGGAATTGTTCAAGAAACTTTTGGATGATTTCTTAAGGGACCGCAATATACAGGGGTACAGGTACTCCTAGAATGAGATCCTAATAGGTTGGACTTGATGGACTAATGTCTTTATTCAACCTCAAATACTATGTAACTATGTAACTATGGAGAGGGAGTGTAAAAGGCAGTGTAACTGGAGTATGATGGTTAAAGGAAGGCAGTAAACCTGGATCATACAGACGGAGAAGAAAAGAAGCTGCAAGGCTGAAATGTCTAGGAGGGAAAAGAAAGGAGGAAACCACAATATAAAAAGGGGGGGGGGGGGACACACT